>NC_141544.1:98165274-98465274 GCF_021556685.1 Rattus norvegicus
GGAGGAAGAGGAGGAGGAAGAGGAGGAGGAGGAAGAGGAGGAGGAGGAAGAGGGGGAGGGGGTAGAAGGAAGAAGAGGAGGGAGAAGAGGAGGAGGAAGAGGAGGAGGAAGAGGAGGAGGGGTAGAAGGAGGAAGAGGAGGAGGAGGGGCAGAAGGAGGAAGAGGAGGAGGAAGAGGAAGAGGAGGAGCAGCAGCAGCAGCATAGGATACCACAGGGCCTCGACCTGATAATCAGTGAGTGGCACATGCTGTGTAGGGATGATCTGTTGATCCAAACCAAAGCCAGCGTTAATGTGTGATAGTGTGACTTTGCTTTCTGTAGCTTACCACACTGTGTTTCTTTATCTCAAGATGCAATATATTAATGGTATAGGGGTATTATGATTTCTTTTTTTTAATTGGATTTTTTTATTTACATTTCAAATGTTATTCCCTCTCCTGGTTTCCCGTCCATAAGCCCCCTATCCCATCCCCCTTCCCTTCTTCTATAAGGGTGTTCCCCCTTCCCACCTCCCCAACCTGACATTCCCCTACACTGGGGGTTACAGCCATGGCAGGACCAAGGGCTTCTCCTCCCATTGGTGCCCAACAAGACATCCTCTGCTACATATGCTGCTGGAGCCATGGGTCTGAACTCAGCCTAGCCTTGTACTCCTTAGGCTGCCCAAGCTAGCCTCAAACTCCCAACTCTCGTACCCCAGCCTACAGAGTGTTGGCACACAGGCACACAGTACCATATTCAACTGAAGAAATGCTAATATTAGAGCCACACCCCTCAAAGTAAATATCTTTGAACTTCAAAATTAAAAAATGAAGGTAAGTTTAAATCATAAGTATTTTGTAATACCTTTGGTTACTAGGCAATACTTTGAGGAAAGAAACACTGAATAACTTTTTTAATAATAAGTTTACCCTGTGGTCCTGGAACTATAGAGAGATTTTCATTTACATGATATTCATTAGGGACCATGTTAGTTACTTTACTGTGGCACAGTATCAAAACTAAAATAACCCAAGGGAAGGAAGGTTTGTTTGGACCACATTGTGAAAGTCCAGTCCAGTCTGGAAAGCATGCAAACAGGTAGCCGGCCACAGTGCACCTGTAACCAGGAAGTAGATAAATGCTGTCATCTCCCTGCTTACTCCTTTTTCATTCAGTGTGGGAGCTCAACCATTGGAACGGTGCCGTTCATACTCAGGATGGTTCTTCCCACATCACTCAAACCTTTTTGGAAATATTCATAGACACAGCCACAGATATGTTCCCCTGGGGTTCTAAATTCAAACAAGCTGACAATCAAGATTAAATACCATACCCATGTTTATCAACTTGATACCAAAACAAATCACTTTAAAGCATGACATCCCATCCTTAACATCTCTTTATTTCAATGCAAAATCTGCTTATCCAATCTCCAACTGCCCTTATAGTCCTTACCTATTTAATCACATACAAAGGCACACACTCACAAATACCTAAAGAAATCCTTAAAACATGATTCTTTTTACCTTAAAGAGGGAGGTTATAGGGTATTTCTTCATATCACTTACTGCACATTTTAATTATTTGAACTCAACTATAATTAGAAGATGGCAATTGGATTGTTTATTGACTCTGTGTTAGGTAGCCATTACTATTTCCAAAGGTGCACAGGACAGAAGGTTTATTAATATAATAAAGTACTTAGGACAAGGCAGAGCTCCATAGAATTCAGAACTGCCAAATGTTTACAAATTGTGGTTACTTATTTAAATTTCCTAGGTTAAAATAAATCATGGTAGTCTCACTGTGCCAGTGAAATTTAAAGCTACTTCTGGGCTGGAGATGTGTCTCAGTAAGAAAATTACCTGCCCAGTATGTTTGACAATTGCGTCACAAGCAACATAAAAATAAAACAAAATATAGCCACTTCCTTATTTATGGGTAAATTTAATTCAGCCTGGTAACATAAAAAGAAACATCAGCTCACATAACTTAAGTTTCTTTTATGTTCACAAAGCACAGGCCACTTCTGAATCCCCAAATGTGTGGATTTCTTCCAACTAGAGAGCAACAATCAGCTGTATGGAAACTTGCCGGTGCCTTGGATTTAGTTAGTTCAGATACCAGTTCTAGTTCTCAGGTTGAGGGTTTAGTCTCCCAAGACTGAGTTAATTTCTCTTAAATTGCAAGCCATAAACTCAAATCGGGCTTATGACCAACTACTACAAATGAATTTACACGACACCCTCATCACATTTGGTTTGCTTGAGTGGTTCACAGAACAAAGGAAAGCAAAATGTTCTGTGTGTGGGTTATTGTACACATGTTCCAAAAATTAAAGATACAGATTCATAAGGGAGGATACCAAAGAGGAGGTCAGGCTTCCCTGCCCTCTCTGTGTACTCTTTGTCTTGCAGGAAACTCCACGTGTTCAGCTACCCAGAAAGTCTCCAAGCTCAGTTTTTCTGAACTTTGTCATTCTTTTGTCTGGAGATATCACTGAGTAAGCATAACTGCTAATAGACTGCTCTGAAGCTCAGCTTCACCTATCTCTTCTTGTTGGCATTCTTTGCTGTATAGACAGCCCAGGACACCTTCTGAATGAAGAGGTTCATTATGATATACTTTTGGGCAATGACAAGTAAGAATTTCTTTATGGTCAGCTCCAGGTCAGAGGTGTGGAGGATTGGATCTGCCTTGGGATGTTTTGTTTGTTTGTTTGTTTGTTTGTTTGTTTGTCTGGTCTGCCTTGAAAACACAAAGGGAATTTTTTTAACGTGTCATAAGATATGATAAATATCACAGAGCCCCATCCAGGTAGAGACAGCATTTCCTCATAAATCTAATAGGTGTGTCTTAAAAGATAATCTGTTAAATTGGAAACAAATTTTCCATTGTAATGTGTGGATTTTTATATACGTGATAATTATTAAAATGCTTTTTAAAATCTATATCAAAAGGAATTTCTTTGGGAAAAAATAAATATCAAAATGCACCATAGCTATAGATATCCTGTTAAAGCAGATTTTATCAGCAGACAATTTGTATCTCTTCAGTTCTATGCTTATATTAAAGTCTTATTTTTTCTGCATGAAAAGATAAGAGGAAACTATTAAACTACATAACAAATTTTTGCATAAAAATCCTTTATGAATGGAATTGATATAGTGATTTTGTAACTATGTGACCCAGCTGCCTTCAGTTCAGTATTGTTGTTATATGTATAAGGCCTGAAAAGCAAAACTAAAAATTATTCCTGTTATAGTTAAAGGGTCAGGGGCTACACATGGTGCCACGGGCCTTTAATCCCACTCAAGGGCAGATAGACCTGAGTGAGTTCATAGCCAACCGTGAACTCAACCTCAAGAAAACAAAGATGACTTCTGGTTTTTGTCTGTGTCTGGAGCTGACCCAGTCCCACACCTTTCTGTACACAAATCCCGTCGGGGAGGGAGCTGGACTCTCAGATGTGCTGACAATCCTGAGAGCTCAGGGAAGAACATTAATTCTGCTTACATTCCTGGCCCAAGAGGATATGCCTAGTACCCTCTCTGCCCTTTGGGCACAGGAACATAGGACTAGTCAGGGGCATGACCCTTCTGGTTCAACTGGGAGTCAGCATGTAGAAGAATGCAGATCGATCCATTCTTATCACCCTGTACAAAGCTTAAGTCCAAGTGGATCAAGGACCTCCTCATAAAACCAGATACACTCAAACTAATAGAAGAAAAAGTGGGGAAGAGCCTTGGACACATGGGCACTGGGAAAAATTTCCTGAACAGAATACCAGTGGCTTATGCTCTAAGATCAAGAATGGACAAATGGGATCTCATAAAATTGCAAAGCTTCTGTAAGGCAAAGGACACTGTCATTAGGGCAAAACAGCAACCTACACATTGGCAATAGATCTTTACCAATCCTACATCTGATAGAGGGCTAATATCCAATATATACAAAGAACTCAAGAAAATGGACTCCAGAGAGTTAAATAACCCTATTAAAAATGGGGTACATATAAGAACAACAATGCCAACCAAGCAGAGCTTCCAGGGACTAAACCACTACCCAAAGACCACTGACCCATGGCTCCAGCTGCATATGTAGCAGAGGTTGACCTTGTTGGGCACCAATGGAAAGAAGAGCCCTGGGTCCTGCCAAAGTTCAACCTCCAGTGCAAGGGAATGTTGGGAGTGGGGGAGGTAAGCGGGGTGGATGGGAAGGGGAACAGCCTTATAGAAGTAGGGGAGGGGGAGGGGTTAGGAGCCTTATGAACAGGAAATCAGGAAAGGGAATAACATTTGAAATGTAAATAAATATCCAATAAAAAAAAAACTGGGGTATAGAGCTAAACAAAGAATTCTCAGCTGAGGAATAGAAAATGAATGAGAAGCACCTAAAGAAATGTTCAGGGGTTGGGGATTTAGCTCAGTGGTAGAGCGCTTGCCTAGGAAGCGCAAGGCCCTGGGTTCGGTCCCTAGCTCCGGAAAAAAAAAAAAGAAATGTTCAACATCCTTGGTCATCAGGAAAATGCAAATCAAAACAACCCTGAGATTCTACCTCACCCCAGTCAGAATGGCCAAGGTCAAAAACTCAGGTGACAGCAGATGCTGGTGAGGATGTGGAGAAAGAGGAACACTCCTCCATTGTTGGTGGGATTGCAAACTGGTACAGCCACTCTGGAAATCAGTCTGGTGATTCCTCAGAAAATTGGACAGAGTACGACCTGAGAACCCAGCTATACCTTTCCTGGGCATATACCCAAAAGACGCTTCAACATATAGCAAGGACCCATGTTCTACTATGTTCATAGCAGCCTTATTTATAATAGCCAGAAGCTGGAAAGAACCCAGATGCCCTTCAACAGAGGAATGTATACAGAAAATGTGGTACATCTACACAATGGAGAACTACTCAGCTATTAAAAACAAAGACTTCCTAAAATTTGCAGACAAATGGATGAAACTAGAAAATATCTTGATTGAGATAACCCAATCACAAAAACCACACACATTGTATGTGCTCACTCATAAGTGGATAATAACCCAAAAGCTCGAATTACCCAAGATACAATCCCCAGAACACATGAAGCTCAAGAAGAAGGAAGACCAAAGTCTGGGTGCTTCATTCCTTCTTAAAAGGGGGAACAAAAATATTCATAAGAGGAGATTTGAAGACAAAGTTTAGACCCAAGAGTGAAAGAATGGCCATTCAAGCCTGCCCGACCTGGGGATCCAGCCCATATACAGCCACCAAACCCAGACAATATTGCTGATGCCAAGAAGCACATGCTAACAGGAGCCTGATCTAGCTGTCTCCTGAGAGGCTCAGCCAGAGCATGACAAATATGAAGGCGAATGCTAGCAGCAAAGCATTGAACTGAGAGTGGGGTCCCCATTGGAGGAGTTAGAGAAAGGATCGAAGGGGTTGAAAGGGCTTGCAACATCTTAAGAACAACCATACCAACCAACCAGAGCTCTCAGGGACTAAACCTGAGAGTACACATGGACAGACCCATGGCTCCAGCTGCTATGTAGCAGAGGATGTCTTGTTGGGCACCAATGGCAGGAGCAGTCCTTGGTTCTACCAATGCTGGATCCCCCAGTGTAAGGAAACATCAGGTTGGGGAGGCAGGAAGGGATGGGTGGTTGGGAAGGGGGAACACCCTCATAGAAGAGGGGGAAGGACAGATGGATAGTGGGTAGTAATGGACAGCCAACCTGGAAAGGGAATAACATTTGACATGAAAATAAAAATATATCCAATAAAAAAGAAAACAGTCAAATTATGAAAAATATTACCACATTTTGCACATGGCATAAAATCTGCAACTTCTAAGGGTTAGCATCTCTTCATAGTAACCCAAACCAATGCTCTCATAGTCTGTAACTCCTCATCTGCGCCTCAAGATGCCCAGGAACTGTTCTGAGAATATGTGTGACTACACTGGATAGCAGTGAGCTCCCCTCTTACATGTGTGTGAGCTTTGACAGGGCCTGGCACCTAATGCACAATGGCTGTACCAGAATCTTTTGCTGAGCACTGCTGCCACCTTTGGGTTGTGCAGAGTAGAACCATATACTTGGCGAAGCTCACCTCAAGTACTTCTCCTAAGCGTTCTTCTTAAGATCCCACAGATCTGCGACCTCAGTGATGACCTCGCTGCATGTCAATAAAGAAGCTTGACCTGTCAGAGTGTTTTAATAGCCCATGAGTAGTACTTTGTTATAGCAAAAAGTCTTCTGAATTACTTTTTAAATAATGTCAGGGACCTGGAGAGATGGCTCGGTGGATAAAGCACTTGCTGAGTAGGAAGAGGACCTAGAGTTCAGGTTCACCAGAAGCCAGGAGAGGATGTGGGGATGTGCCTATAATCTGAGACTCAGGCAAATAGAGGTTGGATCCTCAGAGCAAGCTAGCTGTGTGGATGTACTCTAGGTTTGATCGGGGAAACGATTGAGAAAAATTCCCAACATTAACCTCAGGCTTTTACATAAAAGTTTATAGCTCTCACACACATACTACATACACATGAAAGAAGTAAAAAAAATATTGTAATATTTAGATATAAACCATATAAAAGAATGTAAATCAAAGGTAATCATCATTATGAGATAAAATTAAGAAGAGCTACTAGAAATAATGTGAATGTGTTACAAAGGAACCTAGGACACCAGGTGATTCCATTTCACCTGATGCTCTAGAAAAGCACAGATTCATGGTATCAGGAGCTGGACAAAGAGCCTAAAAATAGAGAAAGCAGCAGGAGCAAAAGTAGAATTTAGAAGAGATGGGAATATCCTGAGCTTGGTTTATGGTGGTGTTTGCATGCTTATATGAATTTCTCCAAACTCCAAAAGGGTGTGCTTTTCTGTCAGTAGATCTCCTGTCGTGTTCATACAGGCCAGATATAAAAGATGGTTCATTTTCATTTCTTCCTCTGAAGTGTATTCATATGAGTAAAAGCAAAGTTTTAGAGAAGTTCCTCATGTAGCAATAAATAAGGTGAGTTACAATGAAAAGACAGTGGACTTAGAGGATAAAGAAACTCTTGATTGGCACGAGCTTGAAATAAGGGTTGGAGAACACGGTGGCAGTGAGGAAAACTTGGTATTTTTTATCTTGTCTTTGAGATTATAATGAAGTTGTATTACTCCCTTCCCTCCCTCGCCTTCCCATATACCCCTCCCCACGTTCCTTCAAATCATGTACCTTCAAATGCATGGTCTCTTTTTTCACTAATTGTGTGTGTGTGTGTGTGTGTGTGTGTGTGTGTGTGTGTGTGTATTTTGTTCATTTCCTTTAATGTTTTTTAGGCTGACCATTCATAGGACTTGGTTGTCCAAACATGAACCATAGCCAGATAGATGAAATGGGAGGTGGGGGGAGTAACCAGGATGAGAGAGTTTATAGTTTGCTCATCAGGCAGAGGTTCGCACTCTGACATCTTGTCAAAGTCATAATTGCAAAACAGTAGTTGTATTTCCATACAGAAAACAGTAGTTAGTTGTATTTCCAAGTAGATAGCTGTTTGTTTTATCAGCAGTCTTCTATTGGATGCTGGGATTCTTACTGAAGCACGGTAGTTGATTAAAGGAGTTAGAAACCTAACAAGAAGAAATTCCTCTCATCATGAAATAAGGTTATATGAATAAATTTAACAGTTAAATAAATGTACCCATTTAAGGAACAAACAGTAAAATTAGACTTAATTATAGATGAATGAGGCCTGGATTACTGGTTCATACTTTTAGTCCCAGCACTAGAGAAGTAGAGACAGGCAGATCTCTGGAGTTCAGTGTCAGCCTAATCTACAAAGCTAGTTAGTTCTAGGCCAGTCAGGACAGCACAATGATACCCTGTCCCAAAAGGAAAATAAAAGTGTGAAAGTGGGGAGAGAAGGCATAGCTGGAAGAAGATTGGGATAAATTGATAGTCGTGCCTTAGCAGTGGGCACATGGTAATGCATTTTACTGTTTTCTCTTTTAATATTTATGATCATATATTTCACAATACATTTTTAAAGACAGAATGTTATTTACAAGGGTTAATAAATGAGACAGTGTGGTATTGTATGAAGGAGGTAAGAGCAAATGAATTATGGTACTGGGGACCAAGAAAGACAACATTCTGAGAAAAGGGGTAAACAGTGATGTTACCTGGCACAAACCAAACAGGTCTGATCACCCAGCTCGAGTTTACTTCATGTTCCTGAAACATTAGGGAAAATCCCATTTGATTGAGCTTTCTGATTGTTACTTAAGATAAATGTCTAAGCTTCCTTTTCTTATATGCAAATATCTGTTTGATTTTTTTTTTAGGAGACTAATGAGCAGAAACTTCACAAAATAGCCACAGAACTTTTGCTTACAGAAAGAGCTTATGTCAGCCGGCTCAACCTCCTAGATCAGGTAACATTTTGCTGTCATTCACTGTTCTGCTCTAGGTATTAAAGCATTTCAGGAGCTGCAGTGCAGGCCTGGCTGGCTAGGGTAGTGAAATTTACTTGCTTTAAGGAAATGTTCACAGCCTCACTGATAAATTTTCTGAATACAAGACGTTTGCAACTCCTAAGAGTATAGGTTTCTATGAAAAAGTTGCAGCATGGCTGTGTTCCAAAAATGTCAGACATTGTTATTTTTTGACCATTTATTGTGCTCTTGGGAGGCTGTGTCAACTACTAAAATCTAAACAGGCTATTGGTGGTTACTTTGGTGAATCTGCCTTGTTTGATGTGTTGTACAGTGTCATGCCACGGGGCTTTGAGAACCCACTTGTTTAGCCTGGATGGAACCTGGCTTCGTCATCCAGACAGTATTTGTTGCATACATGATTCCACTGTACCACATTTTGTAATTTAATTGTTAACGTGCGGTCTTGAGCCTGGTTTCAAATGCTTTCTGAGTCCATGGGGTCACTTAGAAATGCACTTGTTGTAAAGAGGAAGCTGCTGTGTTTGAATGTTTGTTGTGAGTCTCATTCTAGTTTGACCTCTGGTAAATTGGGATTTCATGGAAACACATGGTCCTCGACACATCTTATCTTGGTTCCCAGGGTCAACCCTATACTGGTTGTATGAATTTTGGGAAGCCAATTTAAAGTTTGTATTCTGTGCATTAGTGAAATTGTATTTCAGATTCTCTGTGTCAAGGAACTTTACCATGAACAAAGTCAATCCCTGTGGGGAAACGGTCTTAGAATGTGGAAATGTTCCTACAGTGAAAAGAGATATTTTCTTATAGGCAAATTGTTTCTTCCTTCCCCCTCTTCCTTTTCCTCTTCCTCCTCCTCCTGTCCTTCTCTATCCTCTTCCTCTTCTTACTCTTCCCCCTCCCTCCACCTCTCTGGTCTCTGTCCCTCTCTCCTCTCCACATCCCCCTGCTCTGGTGCCAAATTAATTTGACTACTTTTTTTGATGTTTTAGTATGTTAATTAGTATAGTGCCCCACCTGTCAGATTCTTTAAGGAGATAATTTTTTAGTACTTTTGGCCTCCCAAAAATAAAGTGCAGTTAGGTAAATTTAGAAAATGAATAATCCTTTGGACATGGTGAAGGAACAGATTTTCTTCTGCATGATTTTAGCAAAACGGCAGTTAGGTATTGTAGCCCAAGCAGAGTCCATTGTAGCCAAGCCCAGAGTTCAGGATGTTAGCTTTTGCCACTTATCTCTGTGGCACATGTGACAAGATCTCTGAACACACAAAGTATTCACACAGTCGGGTATTATTATTCATTAAAGAGCAAAGGAGACTCTGAGAACTGAAGAGTTGTGTTGGTTTTTATTCACTCACTGTCCCTGTTCTATGGGAACTAAGTTACCTACTCCCCTAGCAAGATCCACACAGTACCTATAGGGAGCATGGGAGACAGCGACAGATGTCTCCACCTTCATTACTGTCCATTGCTGCGATGCGATGCTGAGAAGGATAGCTTAACGGGGGGAGATTCATTTTGATTCACAGTTTAAGACGAGGATACAGTCCATCCTCGCAGGAAGGTCAAGAGGGCAGGATCTTGACGAAGACATCACATTGTATTCATAGTCAAGAAGCAGAGAGCAGCTAGTGTGTGGGGCTGCTCGCATCCCTCCTCCACTGCTTCCAGGACCCCAGCTCTGTCAATGCAGTTAAGATGGCCCACAGAGGTGCCCAGAAGCCTGTGTCCCAGGTGTCTCCCTGACAGTTAACACTAACCATTACTCACAATGAGCGCAATTTATAATAGCTATAGACATCGTTCAAAGCATAGCAAGTGAAAAATATCACACTGTATGCATAATAAAACCATTTCACAACTCTTAATTATAGCCATAGATGAGAATGTAAATCCCTCCTCATCAGTTGGAAATTCTTTGCACAGAAATGCCTTATTAACTATCTACTTTAATATTCCAGAGGAGAAAGGTAAATAAACTCCATATTGATAGGGGCATAGTTTTAGTTATAAACAAATCTTCCTAACCCTTATTTAAAATTCTTCAAAATCGGGGTTGGGGATTTAGCTCAGTGGTAGAGCGCTTGCCTAGCAAGCGCAAGGCCCTGGGTTCGGTCCCCAGCTCCAAAAAAAAAGAAAAAAAAAATTTATAAAATTCTTCAAAATCAAAATATATAGTTTGTCCTACATTTCCCAGAGTCATTGATTTTCTAAGCCATAATTTTCCCCATTTATTCAGCAAGCTAATGTCTCCATTCCAGGGCAGGCCAGGGCAGGCCAGTGCAGTAAAAGCTAGTTAACCCACAAATCTAGAGTGACATTTGCTTTATTCTTTTATTCAGGTATTTTATTGCAAACTATTAGAAGAAGCAAACCGAGGCTCATTTCCTGCAGAGATGGTGAATAAAATCTTTTCTAACATTTCATCAATAAATGCCTTCCATAGTAAATTCCTATTACCTGAGCTGGAGAAGCGAATGCAAGAATGGTAAGATGGAGAAACGGGACTTCTGTACCTAACACATGCATACAGGACGGTGCTTCTTAACTTTTAAAGAAGAACAGATATACCACAAACACCGCTACAATAAATATAGTTTCAAATTTTTACATAAAAACTACTGGTAGATGTGGGACTGCATTTTCATGTTTCGCTCAACAGGCAGATTTTGCTTCTGTGCTCTAAATGGTGCTCTGACTAGTGAAGGCAGGACTCGGGCATGATCAGCAGCTCCAGGAGTCCCATAGGCTCTTTCTGCAATTCCTAAGCTTCCTTTTGAAAACTGTTTCTTGCAAGTGTTAGAGCAGATGGTACGGAGTGACTACTCTATCTTCTGGCCTACAGATTTCCTGATTCTTTAAGAAAGCTTAATGACATTTTTATATTTAATACAGGGAAACTACACCCAGAATTGGAGATATCCTGCAAAAGTTGGCACCATTCCTTAAGATGTATGGAGAATACGTAAAGGGATTTGATAATGCGGTGGAACTGGTTAAAAACATGACAGAGCGTGTTCCCCAGTTTAAATCAGTGACTGAAGAGATTCAGGTAATAGGACACTTTTCTTCCCGGTCACAAATAAATTTCTATGGTCTTCAAGATCTAAAATTGAGATGTAAGAATTTTTCTGAGAAATTTAGCCAAAGTTTATTCTACTAAATTCTCCAAAGATAGTATCTACAGTTAAAGCAGTTAATTATGAAGCACACCTCACATGCTAAGTGGTAGAAAATGCTCAATGAGCATTACTTTTCGATTTCTTTTTTTTTTTTTTAATCTGCTCAAAACCCTAAGAAATGTTATTTATTTATTTCATTGCTTATTTTATTTATTTACATTTCAAATGATATCCCCTTCCTGGTTTCCCCTCCCACTATCCCACTGCTTACCCCCTGCTTCTATAAGGGTGCTCCCCCCACCCAGTCACCATCACAACCCTGGCATTCCCCTATGCTGGGCCATTAAGCCTCCACAGGAAGAAGGACTTGCTCTCCCAGTGATGCCAGATCAGGCAATTCTCTGCTAACCATATGCAGCTGGAACTATGGGTCGCTCCATGGTCGCTCTTTAGTTGGTGGTTTAGACCCTGGAAGCTCTGGGAGGGGGCGGGGGTCTGGGTGATTGATATTGTTGTTCTTCCTATGGGGTTGCAAACTCCTTCATCTCCTTCAGTCCTTCTTATAACTCCTCCATTGTGATCCTGGTGCTCAGTCAGATGGTTGGCTGTTAGCATCCGCATCTGTATTGATCAGGCTCTGGCAAACCCTCTCAGGGGCCAGCAAAGCCATGCTCCTGTCAGCAAGCACTTCATGGCATCAGAAATAGTGTCTGGGTTTGGTATTTGCATATGGGTGGGGCAGTCTGTGGATGACCTTTTCTTCAGTCTCTAATCCACTCTTTGTCCCTGCATTTCCTTTAGCAATTCTGGACTAATATTTTTGAGATAAGTAGGTGGTCCCATCCGTCAACTGGGGCCATACCTAAGCTCAGGATGTGGTCTCTACAGGTTCCCTCTCCTCTTTGTTGGGTATTTCAGCTAATGTCATCCCCACTGGGTCCTTGGAGCATCTTGCTTTCCTGACATCCGGGACTTTCTAGTGGTTACCCCCAGCTCCCCATCCCTCACTGCTACATGACTCCACTCAACTTACTGACCATCTGTACTTCTTTGCTGTCTCCTCCCACACCTCATCCTGTCCCTCTTTTCCCTTCCCTCCTGTCTCCCTCCCGGTTTCCCTCTTCCTCTACCTCCCATGATGATTTTGTTTCACCTTCTAAGTAGGACTAGAGCATGCACACTTTGGCCTTCCTTCTTGAACTTTGTATGGTCTGTGAGTTGTATCATCGGTATTCCAAGCTTTTTTACTAATATCCACTTATCAGTGAGTACAAAATATGTGTGTTTTTCTGTGATTGGGTTACCTCACTCAGGATGATATTTTCCAGTTCCATCCGTTTGCATATGAATTTCATGAAGTCGTTGTTTTTGATAGCTGAGTAATATTCCATTGTGTAGATGTACCACGTTTTCTGTATCCATTCCTCTGTTGAAGGGCATCTGGGTTCTTTCCATTTTCTGGCTATTATAAATAAGGCTGCTATGAACATAGTGGAGCACGTGTCTTTGTTATATGTTGGGGCATCTTTTGAGTATATGCCCAAGAGAGGTATAGCTGGATCCTCAGGTAGTTCAATGTCCCATTTTCTGAGGAACCTCCAGACTGATTTCCAGAGTGGTTGTACCAGTCTGCAATCCCACCAACAATGGAGGAGTGTTCCTCTTTCTCCACATCCTCGCCAGCATCTGCTGTCACCTGAGTTTTTTTTTTAATCTTAGCCATTCTGATTGGTGTGGGGTGGAATCTCAGGGTTGTTTTGATTGGCATTTCCCTTATGACTAAAGATATTGAACATTTCTTTAGGTGTTTCTCAGCCATTTGGCATTCCTCAGCCATGAATTCTTTGTTTAGCTCTGAACCCCATCTTTTAATAGGGTTATTTATCTCCCTGCCGTCTAACTTTGTGAGTTCCCAAAAGAGAAAGAAATGAATGTCTCTGGCAAACAGTCATGGGCCTATCAGGATGGAAGGGCTCTGTGAACTTGAGTAGCCTACCTATGTCTGTATGCCAAGTGAGCAGGTCAAAGATTCCCTGTTGTGGAAAGTTCTGGCTTCTTCTGAGTCCCAATGGGAGGCAAAGGGGCAAAAGAAGTCATTGTCCGTGGTAAACAGCCTGGGAGTGGCCAGAACGGGATATAACTTTGAAGGGAAGCTCCATATCTCCAAGTTATATTGGCAGCAATATGGTATATTTAAAAATGCCTGTTCTCTGGCTTCTTCCCCCAACACTGTGGTTTGATAGGCTGGATGAGGCTCAGAAGCCTGAATCTTTTCAAAGCACCTGGTGTGTGACACAACTACACCAGGTAGAAAAATGATGCCTTTGATTAAAGTTCTGTTTTATATTGGGGTTTTAGATGCGTGAACCTAATTGTTAAATATTCTTTTAAAAACCTTGATTTACAGGGGTTAGTGAGAGGGCTCAGTGAGTAAAAGCACTTGCCACTAAGCCTGATGACCTAAGTTTGATCCCCAAGGCCCATGTGGTACAAAGAGAGAACTGACTATTACAAGTTGTCTTCTGACATCCTTACTCATATACACATACAATAAATAAATATGATGAAGTATTTAAAAATAAAATATTGCTGATTACAGAAACAGAAGATCTGTGGAAGCTTAACCCTACAGCATCACATGCTGGAGCCTATCCAGCGGATCCCTCGCTACGAGATGCTCCTTAAGGACTACCTGAAGAAGCTGTCTCCTGACGCCCCAGACTGGAATGATGCAAAGAGTAGGTCTTCTGTTCTCCCTCAGCATCATAGCGACATAGCCAAGCTGCCCTTGGGTTCCAGAGATGTGTCTTACAAGTGCTTTAGTCAACAGTTACTGTCAGAAAACCATCTCACTAGAGGTTGCTGTCGGCACCTTAACAGAATACTCCACTTTAAGTCAGGATCATGCCCATTTAAAACATGCAAATCATGATTCCCATTCTGGATTCATGTTATCACCAACTGTGAAACCTAAAACTGCAGGCTTAGAAATCTTTAGAATAGTAATATAAACAATGTATAATAATAATATAATATATAATGATAATATAATAAACCTTCTCACAGGAAGAATATGAGTATTTGGAACTATAGTGCCGCTGTCTACCAAGAGAGCTAAGAAGACATTTACTATGTAAATATGATCTATTGGCCTTAGTCCCTAACATTTATGTAAGCCATGAGGTGCTTTATTGTCTAGTGATATTTCCCTCAAAAAACGAAAAAAATAAAAATAAAAAGAAGAAGAAAACCCTGGCAGTGGTGGCACATACCTTTATTCCCAGCACTCAGGAGGCAGAGCCAGGCAGATCTCTGAGTTCAAAGCCACCCTGGTCTGTGGAGTGAGCTCCAGGACAGCAAGAGCTACACAGAGAAACCCTGTCTCAAAAAAATAAAAATAAAAACAAAACAAAGAGCACAACTTTATTTCAATTGTGTTGTTTGTCTTATCATTTCATTTGATTAGAATGAAAGTTTTTTAATTGGTTTGTAATATTAGAGATTGAGCCCAGGGATTTGTTTATCGTATTCGAATATGTACATTGTGTACCAAATGCTTTAAATCTCATCACTGCGAAGGCGGAGGCAGGTGGATCTCTATGAGTTCCAAGCCAGCCAGGGATAAATAGTGAGACGCTATCTTAAGAAAGAAAAGGAAAGGGGCTGGGGATTTAGCTCAGTGGTAGAGCACTTACCTAGGAAGCGCAAGGCCCTGGGTTCAGTCCCCAGCCCCGAAAAAAAAGAACCAAAAAAAAAAAAAAAAGAAAAAGAAAAAGAAAAAGAAAAAAAAGTGTTGTACCTCCAAGCCTCTAATATATTTTTTTAACCTCTCAAAAATTAGAGATGAATAAAAAATTAAGAAATAGTCCTGGTTTAATGTTTGACAAATACTAATGATGCTAATATAGTCGTAAAATTCATCTTCTCCCTGCATGTTCCTGACCTCTCTCATAAGCTGTTGTCATTCTGAGACGAAGATCAGAGGCTCGAGCCGTCTTGGACACAGACCATTTCTATTGCTTACCCACCATCCAATGACTTAGTGACCACAGAAACCTTTCTCACTCTTTCCCCTTCTGATCTTTCCCTGGCCTGGAACTTCCTGGGAACTCAGTTGAGCTTCTGGTGAATCAGGATAGGTCTTCCAGCTCTCGGTAAACCTTTCTCTTACACCGTAGCCTCTGCCACTTTGCTTTCCCTCATCCTGGTGGTTATGACGCACACAGAGCTGCCCGTGCTCACACAGTCCTGGCACCAGTAGATACTCTTCTTTTTCTTTTTAAGTGACCTTATCCTCTTACCCTGCCTTAGGAAAATTCATATTTAGAAAAGCAAGTGGATCTTCAGAGCCTAACATGTAAATTAACTAGGTCATGTAAATTTCTATCTCCAGAAGCAGAAAACACACTGAACCAAACCAGGCTCATTCTCAGTAGGGCTGTGGATGGGTCATGGGGTCATCCTCAGCTGTCCTCCCTAGGGTGCAGACTAGCCCATCAGGAAAGGGCAGTTCTTACAGGGAAAGGTAGAGTAGTCCTTGCCTGGGGCTGCCAAGCTACAGACACCAGGAAAACCAAGCTCATGATTCATGATGTAGCACTGTTTCAGTATTCAATATTCTGTATCTAAAGATTCATCCTTGCCCTGAGTTATAGATAAGAGGCACTGCATGGCTCTTGCTGGCTTGCCTTTGCTAAGGAGATCCTAGAACGTAGACTTTTAGAGTCTTGAAACTATAAGATGAAGCACTAAAATTATGTTCCGCTCAGCAATGCAAAAAGACAGAACGTGGGCCTGAAGGAATGGGGCTGTCTTGCCATGACTTAGGACTGGGAGATGCTCCCAAGGGGTGGCCACACAGGACTATGCCCCCACTGTCCTTCACCATCAACCACTGGAGCTCCACACGCCACTCCTCTCTTTCCTTTCCCTCCAAGGACCAGTTCTAGCAAAACAACCCCAGACTTTCTCCATCTGGCTCAGGCTGTCATGTGTGGCCATGAAAGCTGTGCATATTTAGCAGGCAAGACGAAGCATCAGACGTTTGAGCCATATGATCTAGGATTCATTTCTACGTGGATCAAGCCAAGTCATATCATTCCCATCATATGGCAAAAATGAAAGAACTCACCAACTGATAGCTAATAGCTCCTCAGGAGATACTTTCCAAAATGTTCTGGAAACTCCTTTAATTATTATTAGTACCAAACTTTATGTATAGTAATATTTTCCCTACATATACCTATGATAAGGTTTAATTTGTCAATTGGAGATTAACAATATTAATGGAATAATTTAACTGTATGCTCTAATAAAACTTGTTTTAAAGTTATGAATTCCTTTTTCTGGAAATTTCTATATGCTATTTTTGACCCACAACAACTTGACTGATGCTGCAGAACTGCTGTTAATATGAAATTACCCCCGGCAGAGCTCCTTGGACTCGGTTAATATACACTGTAAATGCAAATCCATTTTTATGTTACATTGTACCTGTGAGCCTCATCATCATGTATGTCATGATGCTTAGATAGGCCATGAACAAATTACTTAGGAAACTACATGCCAGGCTGTAGAAGGAACTGCTATGACCTCCATTGTTTTCTATGTTACTGTAGTAGCACAGGAAGGACAAACATTTATTTACTTTTCTTTTTCCATTTAGAGTCACTTGAAATTATATCTACAGCAGCAAGCCATTCTAATAGTGCAATAAGAAAAATGGTAAGTGGTTTTTCAAGATCTGGGAACCTTCTGGCTAGACAAGAGCTGACAATATAGCCTCTCACTATTATAGACTTAGACCAAATGAACAGATACAGATGAACAGAAAAGAATATTTGCCAACTGTCTTATCCATTCCCCTCTTCTTAGGATTCACTTTATTGATACACTTTATACCAAAATGTAACAGTACTCTTAATATCTATTAAATTATACAGATTTTAGCTAAATTTGAATTACCATCTTGTATTTGATCTTGCTGTCTTCTGTTCTAATTTCCCAGGAGAACCTGAAGAAACTTTTAGAAATTTATGAGATGTTGGGAGAAGAAGAGGATATTGTAAATCCCTCAAATGAACTAATAAAAGAAGGACAAATCCTCAAACTAGCAGCTCGGAACACATCAGCACAAGAGCGCTACCTCTTCTTAGTGAGTATTGGCAGGCCGCACACAGCCATTCCTAGAATTCCTGTACATGTCATGGAGACGTGATATGCTCACTTACTTCCAGAATAACTACATCCAACCTGCTTTGGTCAGCACTGTCAGGATGTTCTGTGAGAGAATATCTTCAGAACTGTAAAGAGTATGCCATCACTCTGTGAACTAATCAAGTGCATGCTGAAGCCTTCTGTGACATGTACACAATTCACTTTCTGAAATCCTCCTTTGCTTGATTTTGGTTTTTGTCTTTCCTTATGTCCTTATAATCTAATGAGTATTTCTGTTTTATGTTGCCACACAGTTTCCTGTGACAAGTGCCCCTAACCCTCCACAGTCACCAGCCTACAGATATGTGTGCCCCAGGGTCCTCAGCACAGTCCACCCCTGCCCCATCCTTAGCTTTCTGAAAATGACAGTTTATCTAGGATTTACCACAAACAGGGACACACATGAACAAAATATTCTTATCAGTTTCTATCCACATTACCTTTCTTCTTTGTTACTAAAGTAAATTCTGATTCTATACCTAAAACAAATGAAACAGACCAAAGCAGTGGCTAGCAGATAATAAGCTAACATTGACTGGTAACTCAACAAACATTACCCATTATGACTGTTGAGATAACCTTTGTAAAGAGCCTAGTGACTCGCTCCCCTGATTCCCAGCATTCATTTTTACCATTTCTGAGTTGTCTTCATAGCCTAAGAAATTTTCATCTTTCTGTGAAAAAAAATTGCTAGGGATTGTCACTGGAGGAATTTCCCATATTCTACAGTGGTTTTAAATGTTTTATTACATATATTGATTTGTGAGGATTTGTGTGTTAGTATGTGTGAGAGTGTGTGTGTGTTTAAGTGTGTTTGTGAGTGAGTGGGAGGTTAAGTGTGGGAGTGGTGACCATGTGTGGCTGTGTGAGTGTATGTGTGAGTGAGTGGAGGGGTGAGTTGTATGGGCTGTGGTCAGTGTATGTGGGGGGTGAGTGTGTGTTGGAGGGTGAGTGGATAAGTGAGTGAGGGTAAATGGGGGTGCATGTGTTTGTGTGTATGTGTGTGTGTACCTGCATGTCCAGACCGTGATGTGTGTAGAGATCAGAGGAAAACTTACAGAAGTAATTTCTTTCCTTCTATCATGTGTTATCTGGGGATTGAGCTCAGGCTGTCAGGCTTGGAGTCCAGCATCTTACCTGCTGAGTCATCTCAGCAAACACACACATTGTAGCATGCAGCTTTCTCTACCCTGCCTGAGCTCCCAGAACAGGCTGTGCTATCAGCCCCCACCCAGCTTCCCTTGAATCCATGAATAAAGACACAGACACACACACATTCATTTTCAAGTTGCCTTCTTGGTACAACTGCTCGACATTATTAAACCCTTGTGTGTAGTGTGCCCTTAGCAATAATCTTAGCTCCACCACTCCCACCCACCCTAAACTTTAGTTGCTCAGTTACATCTAGTCACTGCTAAATTTCCTTGACCACCTGCCTATTGGAGACTCCATTTCAAGATCTCACATGGCTGGTCAACTTGTGTCCATCAGAAACACGGTGAACTCTCTCCCCTCCATACATCTCTCTGCTTGCCTCCAGGGACCTGGAAATCTCACCTACCCCTTTCTCCCATGGCTTCTTTACTGGCAGATCAAGAACCAACTGGAGAACAGAACCTTAGCATCAGAACCATCCCTACAGCACATTTTTTTTGTTTTTTGTTTTTTTTTTAAAGAATAGTTTACTACCATACTACCCAACTCTTTCATTCTAAGATTAACTCAAAAATTAAAAAACCGATATCCATACAAAAGCAAAGTATGGAATATTCTAAGCAATGAAGCTGTTATGTCACAAAGGATAAACTCATGATTTCCTTCCCTCCTACTGCATCTATTATGCTTGTATCCACATGTGTTTAGGATTGACCCCCCCTCCCCCGGGATATGAATCATCAGGGAGCTTGTTCCTGAAGGAAACTGGTTTTCTCTTTCAGCAGCCATCGATTATCTATTGCTCTTCATCAAGGGATGGAACCTTGTAAAATTTCCTCATCCACATAGGCATATCAACTGATGCTACCATTATGCAAACCCTACTTAAGTAGCCATATTATTGAGGTTTCAAGGGTGTGGCTTCCCTGTAAAGACAATGTCTACCAGCAGGCATCCTTGTCCTCTGCCTTTCACAACCTTTCTTGCATCTTTTACATCATGTCCCTTGAGCCATGGGTGTAGGGTGTTATTGCAAATGTATCCATTGGAGTTGAGCACCCACATTCTTCTCTACATTGTGAGCAGTTGTGGATCTATGTAATGGTCTCATCTGTTTCAAGAAAGAAATTTCTTTGATAGGGACAAGAGCTACACTTAGCTGGGAGTATACATCTAATTACTACGCATTTAAAATTATATTATCTAGAAAAAATGATATTAGTAGAGCCTTGTAGAGGCTATGGCCTCTCCAGCCTTAGTTTGCTAGGTTCAGAGTTATGAATCTCTCTTGTTGAGTCATGTTCGGTACTTATTAGCTTCCTGCAAGGTAAAAGTACCACCACTGCAGAATAGGAGATAGTTTCCTGGCCAGTCACTCAATAAGAACTACAGAATTGTCCAAATTCACTGTAAAAATTCTTCATTTTTGCTAGGCAAAAGTACTTCATTTTACCCAGGTTATAGTTTTATATTCATAGCAAAATGGGAAACAGAAGCATACATTAGTCACGCCAAGGTCCCAAGTTCTATTCAGAAGTTCATTGCAAAATGTAGGTTTCTTTATTGTTTAGAGCATAATTGTCTTTGAAAGTACTGAGTAACCCCTTTAGCGTCAATAAGGTATGAAGATGTCAAAGCACCAAACATATGGAATAGAAAAACCTACTTTTTGCTGGACAGAAACTCTCAGAGTCAGTGCCTGACTGTCTTTACATGGTGGCTGTGGATTCTCCACTGTACTGGCTGGTTTTATGTCAACTTGAGACAAGTTTGAGTCATCAGAGAAGAAGGAGCCTCAGTTGAGCAAATGCCTCCATGAGATCCAGGTGTAAGGCATTTGGGCAATTAATGATAATAGGGGAGGGCCCAGCCCATAGTAGGTGCTGCCATCCCTAGGCTGATGGTCTGAGTGCTATAAGAAAGCAAGTTGAATGAGCCAAAAGGAACAACTAAGTAAGCAGCACTTCTCCATGGCCTCTGCATCAGCTCGGACTGTGGGCTACTGCCCTGCTTGAGTTCCCCTCCTGACTTCCCCAATGATGTGGAAGTTCCCTTTCCTCCCCAACTTGCTTTGCAGTCATGGTGTTTTGTCAACAGTAATAAAAACCCTGGCTAAGACATCCAGGTCACATCTGAAGATTCAAATCTAGGATCCACAAATGAATAAAAACATGACATTTATCTTGATGGGTCAGGGTTACTTCACCCAGCATAATACATTGTTTCTATCCCTTTTCTTTATTTCATCTTGCTTTACACATGAGTAGAATTCCACTACATATATGTACCATATTCTTGATAGTCTGTTGGGGGGGTATTTTTTATTTACAATTCAAATGTTATCCCCTTTTCCTGGTTTCTTGTCAATAAACCCCCTATCACATGCCCCTTACCCCTTCTTCTATGAGGGTATTCCCCACCCAACAAACCACCCCTTCCTGCCTCCCCACTCTGACATTCCCCTACACTAGGGCATCAAGCCTTGGAAGGACTAAGTCTCCTTCCATTGGTGCCCAACAAGGCCATCCTCTGCTGCATATGCAGCTGGAGCCATGGGACTGTCCATGTGTACTCTTTGGGTGGTGGTTTAGTCCCTGGGAGCTCTGGTTGGTTGGTATTGTTGTTCTTATTGGATTGCAAGCCCCTTCAGCTCCTTCAGTCCTTTCTCTAACTCCTCCAATGGGTACCCCATTCTCAGTTCAATGGTTGACTGCAAGCATTCACCTCTCTATTTGTCAGGCTCTGGTAGAGCCTCTCAGGAGACAGCTGTATCAGGTTCCTGTCAGCAGTCACTTCTTGGCATTAGCTATATTGTCTGGGTTTGGTGGCTGTATATGGACTGGATCCCCAGATGGGGCAGTCTCTAGATGGCCTTTCCTTCAGTCTCTGCTCCAAACTTTGTCTCTGTATTTCCTCCTACTAATATTTTTGTTCCCCCTTCTAAGAAGAACTGAAGCATCATACTTTGGTCGTCCTTCTTCTTGAGTTTCATATAGTCTGTGGATTGTATCATTGGGTGTTCTGAGCTTTGGGGCTAATATCCACTTATCAGTGAGTGCGTACCATGTGTGTTTTTCTGTGTTTGGGTTACCTCACTCAAGATGATATTTTCTAGTTCCATCCATTTGCCTATGAATTTCATGAAGTCATTGTTTTTAATAGCTGAGTAATACTCCATTGTGTAAATATACCACATTTTCTGTATCCATTCCTCTGTTGAGGGAGATCTGGGTTCAGCTTTTGGCTATTATAAATAAGGCTGCTATAAACATAGTGGAGCATGTGTCCATGTTATATGTGAGAGCATCTTTTGGGTATATGCCCAGGAGTGGTATATCTGGGTTCTCAGGTTGTACTATGTCCAATATTCTAGGAACCAGCAGACTGATTTCCAAAGTGGTTGTACCAGCTTGCAATCCCACCAACAATGGAGGAGTATTCCTCTTTCTCCACATCTTTGCCAGCATCTGTTGCCACCTGGTTTTTTATCTTAGCCATTCTGACTGGTGTGAGGAAGAATCTCAGGGTTGTTTTGGTTTGCATTTCCCTGATGACTAAGGATGTTGAAGATTTCTTTAGGTGTTTCTCAGCCATTCAGTATTCCTCAGCTGTGAATTCTTTGTTTAGCTCTGTACACTATTTTTAATAGGGTTATTTGATTCTCTGGAGTCTAACTCCTTTAGTTCTTTGTACATATTGGATATTAGCCCTCTATCAGATGTAGGATTTATAAAGATCTTTTCCCAATCTGTTGGTTATCATTTTGGCCTAATGACAGCGTCCTTTGCCTTACAGAAGCTTTGCAATTTTATGAGGACCCATTTGTCCATTCTTGATCTTAGAACATAAGCCATTCGTGTTCTGTTCAGGAAATGTCCAGTGCCCATGTGTTCAAGGCTCTTCCACACTTTCTCTTCTATTAGTTTGAGTGTATCTGGTTTGATGTGGAGGTCCTTGATCCACTTGCACTCGAGCTTTTTACAGGGCAATTTGCATTCTTCTACATGCTGACCTCCAGTTGAACCAGCACCATTTGTTGAAAATGCTGTCTTTTTTTATAACATGGAGGGCAGACAAGTTGTTTTGTAGCTATTGTGAATAGGGTAAAAATTATCTATGAAAATATATTGATTATTTTGGACATATGGCAAGAAGTGCTATAGCCAGGTCCTATGGTAGATCTCCTTAAAAGATAAAGCTTTTTGAGAATTCTTTACACTGATTTCCATGAGGGTTACACAAGTTTGCAGTCCCAACAATAATAAAGGTTGGTTCCCCTTTTTCTACATGCTTACCAACCTTTTCTTTTCAGGATCTTGGTTATACTGACAGGGATAAGGTGAAATCTCAAATTTGCGTATTCCTAATTCTAAGGATGTAAAATACTGTTTACGGTATTTCTTAACCATTTTAGTTTCTTCTTTTGAGAACTCTGTTTGGATCCATTATCCATTTCTAAGTTGAGTCATTTATTTTTATAACCTCATTTTTTTAGTTCCTTGAATGTGATGAATGTTATGTATGTCCTTTGTCAAATGTACACCTAGCAAGGAATCCCTTCCATGCTATGGGCTTCCTTTTCACTCCTGTTTCCTTTGCCACATAGAAGCCCATTGGCTTGAGAAGTCCCATTTGTATACTATTGGCCTTAATTCCTGAGCTAATGGAGTCCTATGCAAACACTCCTTTCC
Organism: Rattus norvegicus; assembly: GCF_021556685.1. Taxonomy (NCBI): domain Eukaryota; kingdom Metazoa; phylum Chordata; class Mammalia; order Rodentia; family Muridae; genus Rattus; species Rattus norvegicus. The sequence continues at coordinate 98,188,873 of NC_141544.1, forward strand.
TATAATTCTATCTCGTAAGGTACAGTCTTTGTTTTCTTCTCAGTTTTACTGACTCTGGTGTCACATCAAGATCTTTGATCCATTTGAAGTTGATTTTTGTGCAGCGTGATAGGTCTGGGTCTGGTTTCATTCTTCTATATAGACATCTACTTTCCATCACCCTTTTTTGAAGGTATTGCCTTTTTTCACTGAGTTTCTGACATCTTTGTGGAATGATAGGAATACTCAGCTTTGGTCTTCTATGTTGTTCAACTAGTCTGTGTGTCAGCATTGCATTGCTTTATTACTATAACTTTGTGATACATCTTGAAATTTGGAATGGTAGTCCCTCCTTTAGGTTCAGGATTGTTTCAGCTATATGGGGTCTTTTGTGGTTCCATACAAACTTTAGAATTTAGTTTCTGCTTCCATGAAGAATGATGTGGGGAATCTATGAATGCTTTTTGGGACAATTCTCATTTCCCAATTCATAAGCACAGGAGGCCTTTTTATTTCCTAGTATTTTTCTCAATCTCTTTCTTCAAAGATTAAAGGTGTGTGTGTGTGTGTGTGTGTGTGTGTGTGTGTGTGTGTGTGTGTGTTCTTTTACTTTTTATTAGGTTTATTCCTAGATTTTGTTTGAGGCTATTGTGAATGTTGATGTGTTCTTGATTAATATTCTTTCTCAGTAGAGGAGACTGTGAAGGACACCATGGTTCTGCCCAGAAACCAGACAAGGACCCTGAATGTTTTCTTTAGCAGGTTATTTCCATACAAAAGGCTATCCCAATTTCACCAGTACCCAAGAAACAGCAGTTAGCAAGTCTGGCCAGTTATATGCCTTTCCTTGAAACCTAATAGCTCATTCTAAGTTCAAGATCCTCCTTCAAATCCTGTACACTGACAAATTCAGGAATTTGAAGTTTTTATTTTCAGTTTACTGGATAGAGTAAGCAACTCCAGATACCTTACTGAGTATGTAATAAGGTATATGTACAATGTAAAGGATATCATATTATGTCTTTAAACATTATACTGATCAGTTATTGAAACAAGTCCCAGTACTTCCAAACACTTTGGATTCCATCAGCATTGCAGCTTATCCTTCCTAGTGGTTATTAACAAGTCACTCTCATCCACATTATTGGCTGTGGACAGTATCCTCAAGGGCAGTGCCTGACCTGTGGGACTGTGACTAACACTTCGGAGAATATGCTGTCTTTTATTCCAACTTCCAAAGAGTCACTAATATAGAATGTAGAAAGATAACTGAGGAACAAATAGAGTAGTTCCTATTTTTAGAAGATTCTTAATACTATTTTATTCACATAGCTAATATATTTCAATCATATTCAGTCCCCATTACCCTCTCTTAGCTCCTCCATTAAGTTGAATCCCTTCTTCCTGGCCCCCCCTCTCTCTCTCCCTCTCTCCCTCCCTCCCTTCCTCCCTCACTCCCTCCCTCTCTCCTTTCATTTTTTTTCAGCTGACCTGATGACTTTAATTAGGGTTACTTAGATAAGTCTAAGTGTGGAGTTATATGCCTGAGTATAGACTACTATACAACTGAGGAAAATTACTCCTTTTCCCAGAGATGATGAGATTTTTTTAGCAGATGTCATCTTTTTTGCAAGTCTTATGCAGATATCTATAGCTTCTCTGACTTGGTGAGTGTAGCAGCTATAAGTAGGAGATGGACGCAGGTGTCTATTTAGAGTTAAGCTCTCAACATTTATTTTCAGTACCTTGAGCAGGCACAGATCTCTGCATTTACTACAAAGAGAAACTTCTGAAATCAGAGCAGAAAGTTGCCTTTGTGTCTGTATATAAATATAAAGCAGCTTGGCATGTCCATTTAGCAACACATAGTAGTAAGTACCATGTCGTTTCTTCAACAAACTTCCCACTTGAAGAATCCAAATCCAATTAGAACATATCTGATTCTCCCCTATCAGTCGTGCCTCCTGCATCAGTGGGCACATCTTATCTGACAGTTGATATTGTAGCTCACAAGATCCTTTTTAGAATGAGACCAATGATAATTCTGTACTCAGCAACCTACATAGAACCTTCTGGTACTGTGAAAGCTAACTATTGAAGAGGAAGCTTCCAGCTCAGTTTCAATTTCTCCATACACTGCACCCAAAATGTGTAATGTATTCAGGAAAAGGGTCTTACCATGTAATTTTGATGTACAACTAAAGTGGCAAGAGTGTCTATTGATAATTTGAGTATATCCATTGCTAACAAAAGAGGGTTTACTGTAAAAATGAAACTCATGGAAAGTATTAAGTGATATGCATTATATCATTTGGAAGAAGGGAAAAGTAGAAAGTATATTGTGTGGAGAAGGAAGCTATTCAGACACATGATATATTATGGATGATTCCCGCAACCACTAGGTTTCTTACATTTATTCCCTGTTTTAAGTTCTATCTTATAAAGAAATGCAAAATGTGTCCTCTTCTACTATGTGATAAACCTTTGAATATTTGCTATTGTTTATTCAGTTACCCTTTAGTTCACTTGTTATGAATTTGTTCAATGAGTATTTGATCGAATTCTAATAAAACAGGTAGTAATATATGCTTATATCCCCAGCACTTGGAAATCTAACACAGGACTGTAAATTTAAGACCTATCTTGACTAAATAGTGTACCAGTGGAGAGAAAAAGAAGACATATGTACTTTTAAAAAAGAAAAAGAAAACTGGTATTTCTGTCCAGTTACATTAGTCAAACTTTGTTTTCTTTATGATTGTTCATTCATATTTTGTTTCTCTGCAGTTCAACAACATGTTGCTATATTGTGTGCCCAGATTCAGTTTGGTGGGCTCAAAATTCACAGTTCGAACCAGGGTTGGCATTGATGGAATGAAAATTGTGGAGACTCACAATGAAGAGTATCCACACACTTTCCAGGTGTCTGGGAAAGAAAGAACCCTGGAGCTGCAGGCCAGGTAAGAGAGCCAATCATGCCACGGGGGCCTGAAAACATCAGAATACATCATAAATGGTCTTGTGGTGGTAGTCACAAATGAATACCCCAAAACCTCTGAAAATCTGACTAAGTGGAAATTGGGGCACATTGATAGCTCATCATGTCTTTCCTCTGACCCCTGTATTGCCTAGGGCAGAGGCGTGTATACAGTAGGCATCTGTCAAGTGTCTGGAGAGTGGCAAGGCACTTAGGGGATGAGGCTGCTGCAATTTAATCTTGAGACCTGTAGGAAAAGATTCTTTCCTGAGCCTCTTCATCCCTGAGCAATTTCTAATGATTATTAATGCTGAAATTCTCAGTCCTGCTAACAAACTGATAGAAAGACAAGACTGTGAGAGCACGAGATGTAGCAGGAAGTACCACAGGAGAAGCAGCAGCATACCAACAAGGGAAAATGCTGGGTCACACTGTACATAAGTTTCACAAGAAAGAAACATGAATTTAAAACAATAAAATGGGGCCGAACAGGTGACCTGGGAGTTAACAGCACATGCTGTTTTGCCAGAAGACTAGAGTTTGGTTCCCAGCATCTACATCTCACAACTGGATTCTGCAGGCCCTGCACACACATAAGGCATCACTTATATATCCAGGCACATATATGTATGCATAAAATAGTGAATAAATAAATCTTTAAAAATATATAAAATAAAAATTCAACCAACAAACAACTCCTATATGTCTCCTCCAAAAACTAGCAATTCTATAGTAAAGACCAATAGTGAATACAACTTGAAATAACTTCCAGAGAAAGAATTTTTTAAGTAACTTTTTGTGAAATATATTCTTATCACAGTTTCCCTTTCTTTACCTCCTGTCAAATCGTTCTTGCCTCCCCACCTACTAACTCTATGCTCATAAACAATCCCTCTCTCTCTCTCTCTCTCTCTCTCTCTCTCTCTCTCTCCCTCCCTCCCTCCCTCCCTCCCTCTCTCTCTCTCTCTTTAGATTTTTAAAACTAAAATAAAAAAAACACAGAGATTAAAAACTCACAAAGTTGGAAACTGTAAGCAAAAAACTATTATGACAAAAAACAAACAAACAAAAAACCAAGTGGTATGAGATGAAGATGACAGTCTATAAGAGTGTCATTGAATTCACTTTGTGGTGGCCATCTTCTGCTGGGTGTGGGCCTGCCCTTGGGTCTGGCTAATGTCCCCAGTGAGAGTCCATTGGAGAAAACAGTATTTCCTTTGCAAGTAGATGTGAAGTGAGACCACTTCTTGGTTCTTTTTTCCCTCTCTGGAATAAGAAGTTCACTTTTCTGCCCATGTCACCTCAGTGTCATCTTGCTGGTAACATCCATACTTATACCTGCTAGAAGGAGGAGTTGGCCCCAGCTTACCTAAGGCTGAAACAAACAAAACCACTATTTGATGTCCTCAACTAAATCCCTCAACTTAAAGTTCTGACTTAATTCAGAGTCTACTCAGAGATTTTGTGGGTTTGATATAAGCTTCCTACAAGAAAGTGCAACTTTTCTTTAGTCGGCAAAGAGGAATTTTAATACAGTCAAACAAATTTCCTCCTAAGGAGAATGATTATTAAATTTCACAGTCTATTCATCTGTAAAACCCCCTTTTTGCTTAATTTAAAATGTTTGATGTTGTCCTTAATTTTGTAATGGGTTAGGTATGGTATTAACTGAGCCTTTTAGAAAGAGGCAAGCAGAATTGTTTATCAAAAAAGAAAAACATTATGTAGCTTCCCTATGACTTTTCAAAGATCTTTCACTTTTATTTTGCTTAATTTAATCATAAACAACAGAAGATTTTGGGTTGTTGTTGGGTTTTTAAACATCATACATGAACACTGTATAACATCACTCCCACTGTTCCATCCACTGTCAAGCTCCTCATGTGTCCCATATCCCCAAATTCATGGTCTCCTTTAATTGTCATTATTACATGTGTATACATGTGTATGTCTATGTGTGACTATGACCATCTAGGATTGGATAACTTTTTTGAGAGTTCATTCATGCAGGAAGCTAATTCTGCCTCTCTTAGCACAATTGACCCACTATAGCCCTTCTTCCAGAAGTAAACCTTGTAGATCTTCACTTGCCCCAGTTGGTATTTCAACTGCTATTGTCATTAGGCTTGTTCAGCCACCCATATTGTTGAGATGTCCTGTGTGTGTTGTCCCTGCTGTGCTTAGGGGACACTATCTAACAATAGTTGTCCTGGCCCATGCCTCCTACAATCTTTCTACACCATCTTCCACAATTTTCCTTGAGTCTTGGTGTAATGGTCTCATTGCAGATGTATCTTTTGGAACTGAACACCCCATAGTTTCTTATCTGCATTTTGAAAGATATAGATTTCTATAATGGTCTCTATTCATAGCAAAGTAAGTAGCTGCTCTAGTAAGGAGTGAGGGCTATAGTTACATAAAAATAAATACTTAGAATACAATGGGAAATTATATTTGTTAAAGAAAATAACAGCAGTAGGTTTTCCTCTCCAGTCAATGACCTCTCCAGCCATGGTTGGCTTTACAGTACCAGGCATGAGTTCCCTCCTGTTGAGTGAGTCTTAAGTGGTGCTATTGGTTACCCCCAAGCCTCTATTGTGCCACTATCAACCTTTTGCCCCCTTGGTTTTATTATAGTACATAGGCTTCACTAAGTAGATGTGTTGTTTGCTTTCCTCCTTTGGCAGCTTGGCATAGTGCTTTCAGATACTATGAAAACTAGTCTTTACAGGGGAGTCTTCCAGGTCACATCTAGCTCAATTCTAACAAGTTCTGTGTTCAAAGAATGTTCTCTTCAGCAATGGAATTTACCTTTCAGTTTTGGAAGTAAACTAAAGCCAAAAGCAGTAGCCCATGTTGTTTTGGGACCCTAGCTATTCCTCCAAACAACTTAACAGGAAATTTTCAATGACTAGCATTGGTTTTTATTAGATAGTATATAAGTCTTAGGAACATCATCCCCTGATATTTTGTATAACTCAAATATATATGTGTATGTATGCATGCATACATATGCACATGGATATATACATACACAAAAATGTTTCTATAGACTTACTCAATGTTACCCCAGGTCTTTTCAAACATACTTAGAATTATTTATCCTTCCTCCCTCCATCTCCTTTATTACCTTCTCTTTCCCCCTCACCACTTAAAGCCCTCTCCCTATTCTTTGCACTTCCCCCTTTATAATACTGTGTCTCTGTATCCCTACCCTGTAGTCCATTTTAATTTTCCTGGTTCCTGCAGTTACATCAGGTTATATACTCACATCTGATGATTCAGAACTAGGATCCACAAATAAGAGAGGACACATGATATTTGTCTTTCTGGGTCTGAGTTTATATTTTCCACATCCAGCTGTTCACCTGCACTTATAAGATTTTTTTATACCTAAATATGCCATTGTGAATATTAACACATTTCTGTCATCCATTCATCAGTTGAAGGGCATTTAAGTAGTTTCCATTTTCTAGCTATTATAAGGAAGCAACAGCAAATGTGATTCATCACATACCTGTGGCCTGGGATACTGAGTCTTAGTAGACATCTACCAAGGAATGCCATGGCCAGGCCTTATGTAAAGTGATCTACTTTAGCATTCTGAGAATTCTCCAAACTACTTTCCACAGTAACAGAACCAATTTACACTCACATCAGCAGTGAATACAGTTCTCCTTTCCCTGCAACCTCTCAAGTGTTTGTTGACAGTTGTTTTCTTGAATTTCATCCATTCTGACTAGGATAAGGTGAAATCTTAGTTGTTTTATTTTGTATTCTCTAATTACTTAAATTGTTCAACACTTTTTAAAATATTTCTTAACCTATTTTGTCTTTTGATAACTAAATTCAGGTCCATAGCCCATTTTTAATTTGGTGTTTTGTCTTTTTGCTCTTTAAATTCTAAATATTAACTTGCAATCAGATGTATACCTAGCAAAAGTTCTGTCCCATTTTATGAGCTTCCTCTTCATGCAGTTGACTGTTTTCTTAGCAGTGCAAAGGCATTTTAGTTTAATGAGACCTCATTGACCAACTATTGGCCTTAATTCCTGAGCAAATGCCAATAGTCCTTTCCTATACTTCTAATGTGCAAGCCTTTAAAACACTTCCTCATAGTGTGATGACCCCAACCATAAAGTGATTTTGTTGCTACTTTATAACTATAATTTTGCTATAGTTATACTAATATTGCTCAAACTATTCCTCAAAAGAATAACAGATGGAGCACTACCCAATCCCTTCTATGAAGCCATTATTACCTTTATACCTAAACCACACAAAGACCCAACAAAGAAAGAGAACTTCAGACCAATTTCCCTTATGAATATCGATGCAAAAATAATCGAATTTTTGCAAGCCTAATGCAAGAACACATCAAAATGATCATCCACCATGATCAAGTAGGCTTCATCGCAGGGATGCAGGGATGGTTCAATATACAGAAATCCATCAATGTAATTTGCTATGTAAACAAATTCAAAGAAAAAAATCACATGATCATTTCATGTGATGCTGAAAAGGCATTTGACAAAATTAAATACCCCTTCATGATAAAAGTCCTAGACAGATTAGGAATTCAGGGCCCACACCTAAGCATAGTAAAAGCAATATACAGGAAACCAGTAGCCAACATTAAACTAAATTGAGAGAAACTTCAAGCAATCCCACTAAAATCAGGGACTAGAAAAGGCTACCTACCCAGTCTCTCCCTACTTATTCAATATAGTACTCTAAGTCCTAGCCAGAGCAATCAGACAAAAAAAAGGAGGTCAAAGGGATACAAATTGGAAAGGAAGAAGTCAAAATATCACTATTTACAGATAATATAATAGTGTATTTAAGTGACCTCAAAAGTTCTACCAGAGAACTACTAAGCCTGATAAACAATTTCAGCAAAGTGGGTGGGTATAAAATTAACTCAAACAAATCAGTAGCCTTCCTCTACTCAAAAGGCTGAGAAAGAAATTAGGGAAATGACACCCTTCACAATAGTCACAAATAACATAAAATATCTTGATGTGACTCTAGCCAAGCAAGTGAAAGATCTGTATGACAAGAACTTCAAGTCTTCGAAGAAAGAAATCAAAGAAGACCTCAGAAGATGGAAAGTTCTCCTATGCTCATGGATTGGCAGGATAAATATGGTAAAAATAGCCATTTCCTGAAAATAATCTCCAGATTCAATGCAATCCCCATCAAAATTCCAACTCAATTCTTTATAGAGTTAGAAAGAACAATTTGCAAATTCATTTGTAATAACAAAAAACCCAGGATAGCTAAAACTATCCTCAACAATAAAAGAAATTCTGTGGGAATCACCATCCCTGACCTCAATCAGTATTACAGAGCAATAGTGATAAGAACGGTATGGTGTTGGTACAGAGACAGGCAGATAGATCAGTGGAATAGAATTGAAGACCCAGAAATGAACCCACACACCTATGGTCACTTGATCTTTGACAAAGGAGCTAAAACCATCCGGGGGATAAAAGATAGAATTTTCAACAAATGGTGCTGGTCAAACTGGAGGTCAGCATGTAGAGGAATGCAAATTGATCAATTCTTATCACCCTGTACAAAACTCAAGTCCAAGTGTACAAGGATCTCCACATAAAACCAGATACACTCAAACTAATAGAACAAAAAGTGGGGAAGATCCTCGAACACATGGGTACTGGAGAAAATTTCCTGAACAAAACACCAATGGCTTATGCTCTAAGATTAAAAATTGACAAATGGGACCTCATAAAACTGCAAAGCTTCTGTAAGGCAAAGGACACTGTCATTAGGACAAAACGGCAACCAACAGATTGGGAAAAGATCTTTACAAATCCTATATCTGATAGAGGGCTAATATCCAGTATATACAAAGGACTCAAGAAGTAAGATCCAGAGACCCAAATAACCCTACTTAAAAATGGGGTACAGAGCTAAACAAAGAATTCACAGCTGAGGACTATTGAATGGCTGAGAAGCACCTAAAAAATGTTCAACATCCTTAGTCATCAGAGAAATGCAAATCAAAAGAACCCTGAGATTCCACCTCACACCAGTCAGAATGGCTAAGATCAAAAACTCAGGTAGCAGCAGATGCTGACAAGGATGTGGAGAAAGAGGAACACTCCTCCATTGTTGGTGGGATTGCAAACTGGTACAACCTCTTTTGAAATCAGTCTGGAGGTTCCTCCAAAAATTGGACATTGCACTATCTGAGGACCCAGCTCTATCTCTCCTGGGCATATAACCAAAAGATGCTCCAACATACAACAAAGATACATGGTCCACTATGTTCATAGCAGCCTTATTTATAATAGCCAGACATTGGAAAGAACCCAGATGCCCTTCAACAGAGGAATGGATCCAGAAAATGTTGTACATCTGCACAATGGAATATTACTCAGCTATCAAAAACATGACTTCATGAAATTCATAGGCAAATGGACTGAACTAGAAAATATCATCCTTAATGAGGTAACCCAATTACAGAAAAATACACATGGTATGTACTCACTGATAAGTGGATATTAGCCCAAAAGCTCAAATTACCCAAGATGCAATCCACAGACCACATGAAGCTCAAGAAGGACAACCAAAATGTAGATGCTTCACTCCTTCTTAAATGGGGGACCAAAAATATTCATAGGAGGGGATATGCAGGCAAAGTGTGGAACAGAGGCTGAAGGAATGGCCATTCAAAGCCTGTCCCACATGAGTATAAAGCCCATATATATACAGCCACCAAAACTAGTTAAGATTGATGAAGCTATGAAGTGCATGCTGACAAGAGCCTGGTAGCTGTCTTATGAGAGGTAAAACCAGAGCATGTCAAATACAGAGGCAAATCCTAGCAGTAAACAATTGAACTAAGAATGGGATTCCATTGGAGGAATTAGAGAAAGGATTGAAAGAGCTGAAGGGGCTTGCAACTCCATAAGAACAACAATGCCCACCAACCAGAGCTCCCAGGGACTAAGCCACTATCCAAAGACTATACATGGACTGACCATGGCTCCAGCTGCATGTGTAGCAGAGAATGGCCTTGTTGGGCACCAGTGGAAGGAGAAGCCCTTGGTCCTGCCAAGGCTGGACCACCAGTATAGGAGAATGTCGGGGCCATGAAGGGGGTTGGATGGGAAGGGGAACATCCTTGTAGAAGAAGGGGAGAGGGATGGCATGGGGGCTTATGTCCAGGAAACTGGGAAAGAGAATAATATTTGAAATGTAAATAAAAAATATCCAATAAAAGAAAAATAAGAAAAAAGAATAATCATAATACTTTTTGAGATTAGATTTTAATGGTTTTTAATTGTCATATATTTTTAAAATTATAATATCATCTTTGATCTTCTAATATGTCAACACACAGAATCTTCTGCTAGATACAACTAGACAGTGGTTGTTACATCATAGTTTACTTTCAAATTGTAAGGGTACCAAAATGAGTATCAAATATATGGGTACCAAAGTTAGACAGCAGTCTGATCCTGCATTAAGAAGTACTAGAGTCGGGGTTGGGAATTTAGCTCAGTGGTAGAGCATATGCCTAGCAAGCACAAGGCCCTGGGTTCGGTCCCCAGCTCCGAAAAAAAGAATAAAAAAAAAAAGTACTAGAGTCTCTTTAATTATTTCCAAAGTACTCCTGTATTCTCTAGGAATCCAGAGTGACATTAAATCATGCTTTCATTCACAAATTGTAATTGTTAATGTTTTCTTCACTCATTTTAGCTTTGTTTTCTTTTAGTTCTGAGCAAGACAAAGAAGAATGGATCAAGGTACCTCTTTTATTCTATTTTTGGTTTTTGGACCTCTATGCATAAGGAATGTATACATTGGGGCCTGGAGCAATAACTGGGTTTAGTTCCCAGGATTTACATGGTAGCTCAAAACTATAACTCCAGTTCCAAGGATGCAACGTCTTCTCACCTCTTTGGACAGCAGATATACATGTGTTGTAAAATACATATACCAGGCAAAACACTCAAAATACATTTTTTAAAAAGGAATATATATATAATTAGATTTTTAATATATAGTATAAGAGCAAGTTCATTTAACTTTTAAGATGATTCTCATAGTTATTTATGTGATAAAGCATATCTGTTAATGTGTGTATGATACTATAATGTATGTTTTGTATTTAATTGACATTTTAGGCACTTCAAGAGAGTATTGATGCTTTTCATCAAAGGCATGAAACCTTCAGAAATGCAATTGCAAAGGAAAATGACATTCCCCTAGAGGTTTCTGTAAGTTCTTAACTTTAAGATCTTTCATCTCTTGTGTTTTCAAAAGTGCTGTCTAATCATTTCATTAACGAAACTTTTACCTTGCAATCCCAAAGTAGGTTGTTAAGGAATAATGTAATTCTCTCCTGAGTGTCTGGAAGTGCTTTGAAATTTTTTCTTCTCCTCCTAGATCTTGAGTATCAGAACATGGTTTGAATAACATTGATAATGTGCTATTAAAAGGAATGATAGGCTGGGCAGTGGTGGTTCATGCCTTTATTTCCAGCACTCGAGGAGGCAGAGACAGGCAGATCTCCGTGAGTTCAAGGCCAGCCTGGTCTACTGAGTGAGTTCCAGGACAGCCAGGACTACACAGAGAAACCCTATCTCAAAACAACGAACAAATATATACATGTTCTATTAAAAGTCTTCCTATCTTTCCCATGTAGACTGCTGAACTAGGAAAACGAGCCCCAAGATGGATACGTGATAACGAAGTGACCATGTGCATGAAGTGCAAAGAGTCTTTCAATGCACTGACCAGGAGGCGGCATCACTGCCGGGCGTGTGGACATGTGAGTGAAGCTTCTTTATTATCATGGTTGTTACTCGTGTGTAGGTGAAATAAAATCATCAGCCTGGAAACAAAGAAGCCGTGAACAATCATTTAGTTAGGAAGTGTGTTTTGGAGTTAACTATACACAAAGTACTATCCTGTCCCATGAAGAAAGGAATATGGTCAACAAAATGACTCCTGGCTTCATGGGTCATTGTGAAGAAGAAAATAGATAAGAATTCAAATAAGTATGCATGGAATAAGAAAGAACCAGAAAGTTGAATTGGAGAGTATTAGTAATGGAAGAATTCAGACCAAGTTTAATTAGACAAAAGACGGCCTATGTGAGGGAGTAATACTTGCTTAGATGTGTGAAAGGAAGACTAGCAGGGAATCCTGTGGCTGGGCATGATAATTTAAAACAAAATGTGACAGGGATGTAGTTAGAGTGTTAATAATCAAAGAAGCCGATGTGTTTGGAAAGGCAAGAAATGGAAACTGCAGTGCAAGTGAAAGGGACATCTTTTGCAAGGTAGACAGAGTCCTCTCTTTTAACAGAAGGGGAAAGGCAGGTGCAAGTATGATAAGTGAATTGGATGGGATTTTACTGTGTGGGCATGTTAGTAGTGAGAAATGGGGGAGTTTAAGGTCAGAGTTATATTTTTATTGAATTGAACAGAATGGTCAGCTGAAAGTAAAGGAGAAAGGGATGTGTACTGGAGAGGAGGATAAGTCGAGAGGAAGTGAAGGTTGCACTGACACAGGTGGACTCATTACCCTTTGGAAATTTCTAGTTAGAAATCCAGACAGACACCAGGCAGCTTAAAGGGCAAGGATCTTTTTTTCCATAACAGAATTCAGCAATGCAGACCAGAGAAGGTAAAGGACAAGGTTCATAAAGAATACGAGTAATGAAAACACAAAGGAGAATTATAGATGCCTGCCTTAGGGAACAAATAAAGGACGTTGTGACAAAATACTGGAAACAAAGATTTCTGTATTTCAATGCCACATGGGAATGGACACCTGGGAGCATGTTGGAAAAATGGGGCGTGTTGGGGAAGGAGGAACAGTATTCCAGGTTGACACTGAGTCCCTGGTGATGATACATTTGTTCAGTGGGCGACCCTAACAACAGAAAGCTAGAGCAGAGAGACTGAGAATGGCACCAGCAGCAGACACTTGAAAAGTCTGAGTCAATAAGATAGTCACATGAACACTAAAACACCAGGCCCTGGAATGAGCTAATGATACGTTCTTATCACAGTAGATCACAGATGCTGTCACCTCGAGCATCCTCAAGGCCCATTGCTGAGAGCTACTGGGACCTTGGTAGGCCTTGGAAAATAAGCAGAAGCCCTGGGGCAGAAATTGAGGCACAATGCAGTTTATTCTGTCTCTGAGATGAGGCTGGGTAAGCAGACCTAGTAAGGTGCTCCCAGCTACCTCCTCTGGTAACATGACAGCCAATCAGACAGAATGAGTCTTAGTTTGTTCTCCTTTATACTTAAACTTTCCTGCATTTCTTTTTCTAACACTGAGATTAAATGTAGTGAGGCAGTTTATAGTCAAAATTAAATAATAAAAAAAAAAACACAAGTATCTCAGCATGAACTGTTTAAATTGATTTTGGGGTTTGTTTAAAATGAATTCCTCACACCCACGGATCCCGGCCCGCAGCAGCTCTCTGCTCCCAGACCCGGTGAGAGAGAGACCCAACCGCCTGGTCAGGTGGGCACTCCTGAGGCTGCAGAGCGGAAGAGACCACCAACACTGCTCACCCCTGCCCACATCCCTGGCCCAAGAGGAAACTGTATAAGGCCTCTGGGCTCCCGTGGGGGAGGGCCCAGGAGCGGCAGGACCCCTGCCTGAGACACCTCCGGAACCTGAAGGGAACAACCGGATAAACAGTTCTCTGCACCCAAATCCCGTGGGAGGGAGAGCTAAACCTTCAGAGAGGCAGACAAGCCTGGGAAACCAGAAGAGAATGCTCTCTGCACACACATCTCGGACGCCAGAGGAAAAAGCCAAAGACGATCTGGAACCCTGGTGCACTGAAGCTCGCGGAAGGGGCGGCACAGGTCTTCCTGGTTGCTGCCGCTGCAGAGAGCCCGTGGGCAGCACCCCACGAGCGAACTTGAGCCTCGGGACCACAGGTAAGACCAACTTTTCTGCTGCAAGAAAGCTGCCTGGTGAACTCAAGACACAGGCCCACAGGAACAGCTGAAGACCTGTAGAGAGGAAAAACTACACGCCCGAAAGCAGAACACTCTGTCCCCATAACTGACTGAAAGAGAGGAAAACAGGTCTACAGCACTCCTGACACACAGGCTTATAGGACAGTCTAGCCACTGTCAGAAATAGCAGAACAAAGTAACACTAGAGATAATCTGATGGCAAGCGCAGGAACCCAAGCAACAGAAACCAAGACTACTTGGCATCATTGGAGCCCAATTCTCCCACCAAAACAAACATGGAATATCCAAACACACCAGAAAAGCAAGATCTAGTTTCAAAATCATATTTGATCATGATGCTGGAGGACTTCAAGAAAGATGTGAAGAACTCCCTTAGGGAAACACAGGAAAACATTAATAAACAAGTAGAAGCCTACAGAGAGGAATCGCAAAAATCCCTGAAAGAATTCCAGGAAAACACAATCAAACAGTTGAAGGAATTAAAAATGGAAATAGAAGCAATCAAGAAAGAACACATGGAAACAACCCTGGATATAGAAAACCAAAAGAAGAGACAAGGAGCTGTAGATACAAGCTTCACAAACAGAATACAAGAGATGGAAGAGAGAATCTCAGGAGCAGAAGATTTCATAGAAATCATTGACTCAACTGTCAAAGATAATGTAAAGCAGAAAAAGCTACTGGTCCAAAACATACAGGAAATCCAGGACTCAATGAGAAGATCAAACCTAAGGATAATAGGTATAGAAGAGAGTGAAGACTCCCAGCTCAAAGGACCAGTAAATATCTTCAACAAAATCATAGAAGAAAACTTCCCTAATCTAAAAAAAGAGATACCCATAGGCATAGAAGATGCCTACAGAACTCCAAATAGATTGAACCAGAAAAGAAACACCTCCCGTCACATAATAGTCAAAACAACAAACGCACAAAATAAAGAAAGAATATTAAAAGCAGTAAGGGAAAAAGGTCAAGTAACATATAAAAGCAGACCTATCAGAATCACACCAGACTTCTCGCCAGAAACTATGAAGGCCAGAAGATCCTGGACTGATGTCATACAGACCCTAAGAGAACACAAATGCCAGCCCAGGTTACTGTATCCTGCAAAACTCTCAATTAACATAGATGGAGAAACCAAGATATTCCATGACAAAACCAAATTTACACAATATCTTTCTACAAATCCAGCACTACAAAGGATAATAAATGGTAAAGCCCAACATAAGGAGGCAAGCTATAACCTAGAAGAAGCAAGAAACTAATTGTCTTGGCAACAAAACAAAGAGAATGAAAGCACACAAACATAACCTCACATCCAAATATGAATATAACGGGAAGCAAAAATCACTATTCCTTAATATCTCTCAACATCAATGGCCTCAACTCCCCAATAAAAAGACATAGATTAACAAACTGGATACGCAACGAGGACCCTGCATTCTGCTGCCTACAGGAAACACACCTCAGAGACAAAGACAGACATTACCTCAGAGTGAAAGGCTGGAAAACAATTTTCCAAGCAAATGGTCAGAAGAAGCAAGCTGGAGTAGCCATTCTAATATCAAATAAAATCAATTTTCAACTAAAAGTCATCAAAAAAGATAAGGAAGGACACTTCATATTCATCAAAGGAAAAATCCACCAAGATGAACTCTCAATCCTAAATATCTATGCCCCAAATACAAGGGCACCTACATATGTAAAAGAAACCTTACTAAAGCTCAAAACACACATTGCACCTCACACAATAATAGTGGGAGATTTCAACACCCCACTCTCATCAATGGACAGATCATGGAAACAGAAATTGAACAGAGATGTAGACAGACTAAGAGAAGTCATGAGCCAAATGGACTTAACGGATATTTATAGAACATTCTATCCTAAAGCAAAAGGATATACCTTCTTCTCAGCTCCTCATGGTACTTTCTCCAAAATTGACCATATAATTGGTCAAAAAACGGGCCTCAACAGGTACAGAAAGATAGAAATAATCCCATGCGTGCTATCGGACCACCACGGCCTAAAACTGGTCTTCAATAACAATAAGGGAAGAATGCCCACATATACTTGGAAATTGAACAATGCTCTACTCAATGATAACCTGGTCAAGGAAGAAATAAAGAAAGAAATTAAAAACTTTTTAGAATTTAATGAAAATGAAGGTACAACATACCCAAACTTATGGGACACAATGAAAGCTGTGCTAAGAGGAAAACTCATAGCGCTGAGTGCCTGCAGAAAGAAACAGGAAAGAGCATATGTCAGCAGCTTGACAGCACACCTAAAAGCTCTAGAACAAAAAGAAGCACATACACCCAGGAGGAGTAGAAGGCAGGAAATAATCAAACACAGAGTGGAAATCAACCAAGTAGAAACAAAAAGGACCATAGAAAAAATCAACAGAACCAAAAGTTGGTTCTTTGAGAAAATCAACAAGATAGATAAACCCTTAGCCAGACTAACGAGAGGACACAGAGAGTGCGTCCAAATTAACAAAATCAGAAATGAAAAGGGAGACATAACAACAGATTCAGAGGAAATTCAAAAAAATCATCAGATCTTACTATAAAAACCTATATTCAACAAAACTTGAAAATCTTCAGGAAATGGACAATTTCCTAGACAGATACCAGGTACCGAAGTTAAATCAGGAACAGATAAACCAGTTAAACAACCCCATAACTCCTAAGGAAATAGAAGGAGTCATTAAAGGTCTCCCAACCAAAAAGAGCCCAGGTCCAGACGGGTTTAGTGCAGAATTCTACCAAACCTTCAGAGAAGACCTCATACCAATATTATCCAAACTATTCCACAAAATTGAAACAGATGGATCACTACCGAATACCTTCTACGAAGCCACAATTACTCTTATACCTAAACCACACAAAGACACAACAAAGAAAGAGAACTTCAGACCAATTTCCCTTATGAATATCGACGCAAAAATACTCAACAAAATTCTGGCAAACCGAATCCAAGAGCACATCAAAACAATCATCCACCATGACCAAGTAGGCTTCATCCCAGGCATGCAGGGATGGTTTAATATACGGAAAACCATCAACGTGATCCATTATATAAACAAACTGAAAGAACAAAACCACATGATCATTTCATTAGACGCTGAGAAAGCATTTGACAAAATTCAACACCCCTTCATGATAAAAGTCCTGGAAAGAATAGGAATTCAAGGCCCATACCTGAACATAGTAAAAGCCATATACAGCAAACCAGTTGCTAACATTAAACTAAATGGAGAGAAACTCGAAGCAATCCCACTAAAATCAGGGACTAGACAAGGCTGCCCACTCTCTCCCTACTTATTCAATATAGTTCTTGAAGTTCTAGCCAGAGCAATCAGACAACAAAAGGAGGTCAAGGGGATACAGATCGGAAAAGAAGAAGTCAAAATATCACTGTTTGCAGATGATATGATAGTGTATTTAAGTGATCCCAAAAGTTCCACCAGAGAACTACTAAAGCTGATAAACAACTTCAGCAAAGTGGCTGGGTATAAAATTAACTCAAATAAATCAGTAGCCTTCCTCTACACAAAAGAGAAACAAGCCGAGAAAGAAATTAGGGAAACGACACCCTTCATAATAGACCCAAATAATATAAAGTACCTCGGTGTGACTTTAACCAAGCAAGTAAAAGATCTGTACAATAAGAACTACAAGACACTGAAGAAGGAAATTGAAGAAGACCTCAGAAGATGGAAAGATCTCCCATGCTCATGGATTGGCAGGATTAATATAGTAAAAATGGCCATTTTACCAAAAGCAATCTACAGATTCAATGCAATCCCCATCAAAATACCAATCCAATTCTTCAAAGAGTTAGACAGAACAATTTGCAAATTCATCTGGAATACAAAAATCCCAGGATAGCTAAAGCTATCCTCAACAATAAAAGGACTTCAGGGGGAATCACTATCCCTGAACTCAAGCAGTATTACAGAGCAATAGTGATAAAAACTGCATGGTATTGGTACAGAGACAGACAGATAGACCAATGGAATAGAATTGAAGACCCAGAAATGAACCCACACACCTATGGTCACTTGATTTTTGACAAAGGAGCCAAAACCATCCAATGGAAAAAAGATAGCATTTTCAGCAAATGGTGCTGGTTCAACTGGAGGGCAACATGTAGAAGAATGCAGATCGATCCATGCTTATCACCCTGTACAAAGCTTAAGTCCAAGTGGATCAAGGACCTCCATATCAAACCAGACACACTCAAACTAATAGAAGAAAAACTAGGGAAGCATCTGGAACACATGGGCACTGGAAAAAATTTCCTGAACAAAACACCAATGGCTTACGCTCTAAGATCAAGAATTGACAAATGGGATCTCATAAAACTGCAAAGCTTCTGTAAGGCAAAGGACACTGTGGTTAGGACAAAACGGCAACCAACAGATTGGGAAAAGATCTTTACCAATCCTACAACAGATAGAGGCCTTATATCCAAAATATACAAAGAACTCAAGAAGTTAGACCGCAGGGAAACAAATAACCCTATTAAAAAATGGGGTTCAGAGCTAAACAAAGAATTCACAGCTGAGGAATGCCGAATGGCTGAGAAACACCTAAAGAAATGTTCAACATCTTTAGTCATAAGGGAAATGCAAATCAAAACAACCCTGAGATTTCACCTCACACCAGTGAGAATGGCTAAGATCAAAAACTCAGGGGACAACAGATGCTGGCGAGGATGTGGAGGAAGAGGAACACTCCTCCATTGTTGGTGGGATTGCAAACTGGTACAACCATTCTGGAAATCAGTCTGGAGAATCCTCAGAAAATTGGACATTGAACTGCCTGAGGATCCAGCTATACCTCTCTTGGGCATATACCCAAAAGATGCCCCAACACATAAAAAAGACACGTGCTCCACTATGTTCATTGCAGCCTTATTTATAATAGCCAGAAGCTGGAAAGAACCCAGATGCCCTTCAACAGAGGAATGGATACAGAAAATGTGGTACATCTACACAATGGAATATTACTCAGCTATCAAAAACAACGACTTTATGAAATTCGTAGGCAAATGGTTGGAACTGGAAAACATCATCCTGAGTGAGCTAACCCAATCACAGAAAGACATACATGGTATGCACTCATTGATAAGTGGCTATTAGCCCAAATGCTTGAATTACCCTAGATGCCTAGAGCAAATGAAACTCAAGACGGATGATCAAAATGTGAATGCTTCACTCCTTTTTTAAAAGGGGAACAAGAATACCCTTGGCAGGGAAGAGAGATGCAAAGATTAAAACAGAGACTGAAAGAACACCCATTCAGAGTCTGCCCCACATGTGGCCCATACATATATAGCCACCCAATTAGACAAGATGGATGAAGCAAAGAAGTGCAGACCGACAGGAGCCGGATGTAGATCGCTCCTGAGAGACACAGCCAGAATACAGCAAATACAGAGGCGAATGCCAGCAGCAAACCACTGAACTGAGAATAGGACCCCCGTTGAAGGAATCAGAGAAAGAACTGGAAGAGCTTGAAGGGGCTCGAGACTCCATATGTACAACAATGCCAAGCAACCAGAGCTTCCAGGGACTAAGCCCCTACCCAAAGACTATACATGGACTGACCCTGGACTCTGACCTCATAGGTAGCAATGCATATCCTAGTAAGAGGACCAGTGGAAGGGGAAGCCCTGGGTCCTGCTAAGACTGAACCCCCAGTGAACTAGACTGGTGGGGGGAGGGCGGCAATGGGGGGAGGGTTGGGAGGGGAACACCCGTAAGGAAGGGGAGGGGGGAGGGGGATATTTGCCCGGATACCGGGAAAGGGAATAACACTCGAAATGTATATAAGAAATACTCAAGTTAATAAAAAAAACAAAAAAAAAAAACAAAAAAAAAATGAATTCCTCCGGTACTGGCATACTTGAACTTCTGACAACGGATAAAAAGGTATTTGTATATAGATTATCAAATGCAATGATATGATTGGAAAAATATAATAGTTGAATTGAGTTTACAGATACATGTATGTCTAACATTAAGCCCCCAAAGTAATTTTGTTGTAATCATGAGAAAACCGTGATACATATCAAAGTTGGGTAGAAATTGAACCCAAGGCTTTGAACACCAAGTCTGTGTTCTACCACTGAGCCACACCCTTAGCCTGTGAGCATTGTTTTTATGTTTCAACTGCTATGAATCTTCTCCAAACTTTTTACTTATAAACTCATACATTTTTAAATGATACTATAAGTATGAGGAAAAAGTACTTTCCTAAACAAGAAAATAATAACTTAAACATAAAAAGAATTCTAGAAAATGGTAATAATTTGAAAAGCACTATTTACTCACATGCGTTTGCATTATGGTCATCTACTCATTGACATTCTGTAGCTGTTGTGTGTGGTGAACAAAATATTCCGTAACAGTCTCCTGTAAAGCTGTATAGGAGACCGGCAAGTAACATACAAGCCTATAGTTAAAAACTTCATCCTAGTCAGGCTCTGATCTAAACACTGAAGGGACCTTCTTCCAGAAGAAAGAATGGAAACTTGAGACCTCAAGGACTGAAAGAGGTGGAAGAGGAAGGAAGTGTGGCGTTTGGGGATGTAGCAAGTCAGTGCCATTGAAGATAGGCCAGTCACATACAATATATATTAAAATTAATATAATATATAATATAACTAATACTTTTTTCTTCAACCAAACTAAAGAATTGTTTTTTGCTTGTTTGTTTTGTTTTGGCTTTTTTTTTTTTGGTTTGGTTTTTTTTTTTTTTTAGACAAGGTCTTAGTGTCTAGTCTTTACTGGTCTGGAACTCTCTACTCTCTATGTAGACTGGACTGGCCTTGAACTCACAGAAATCTTCCTGCCTCTGCCTTTTCTCATTATGTGCTGGGACTAAAAGCATGTACCACCATGAGTAGATTTTTAAGTATATAAGGGGAACATACCAAATTCATATCTTAAGACTTCTAGCCTAGACTTGGAAACTAGGTTCTTGTAGAATGTTAGGGTAGAGCCTAAGGCTGTGGAAAGTCCAAATGTGAGTACTAGTAACTTAGAAAAAGACTGAAGACCCTTAGAAATTAAAGTCACCGGGACACAGTGTACTCTATCTATGAAGGTAGGTAAGTAGGCATCAGAAACTACCTGCATATATGGCTGTGCTGTTTCCTCTGAGATGTGGAACTGTGAGTGGAGATAGATGGTGTAGTACATCCAGGGCAAAGGACTTGTAGAGGTCACAGTGATGCCCAGATTGTCACAGACATTATTAAAATACTCTGATGTATTCAACATCTTTTGAAATGTTCTTAGGCTAATGAAAATATAACTTTTATACTTAACCTCTTGCATTATAAATGAATATTTCCTAAATCTAATTGTCTTAATTATTCCTAACCCTAATTATTCATTTTGAATATGCTTTTTTAAAATTAAAGGTGGTTTGTTGGAAATGTTCTGACTACAAAGCTCAACTTGAGTATGACGGTGGAAGGTTGAACAAGGTCTGTAAAGACTGCTACCAGATAATGAGTGGATTCGCAGAGAGTGAAGAAAAGAAAAGAAGGGGCATTTTAGAGGTAAAAGTAGTGAACTCCTCATATTCTTAGATGACAGACTCTTACTCATAAGGATGCAAATAATGATCTTACTTGTTTCTGCTTCCACGTTCAGGATAACCGTGAGCAGGAAACATGCTTTTACTTTAGTTTGTTGACCTTTGACTCCTGCCTGATTATATAGAAGGTGGAATGTACAAATTACTGCTTGGTTTGTTTGTTTGTTTTTTATAGGAAAGCTTTAAATTTCATCAAATTAGTGTTGAAAACACTGCATGAAAAATTTCAAATTTAGGCTAATTCAGCTTGCTGTGTTAAGAGAGCCAGTTTTTATGGTTATGTAATAGTCAGGGAGGGCAGTTTCGTGAGTGCATCACTGTCAAAGCACATCTCAAGCAAGTTTGACTCATAATTTAGAGTTAATTCAGGTTCCGCCAAGGAATCGCAAGTAGCATGTACCTGATTTACACTGAAAACCAGGTGTTGACACAAAAGGTAATTTGTATAAGTCCTTGTGGCAGTAAAGTCAAGATCACCTACAAACAGGATAACGTGTTTTTACATCCAAAGCCATAAATATACTTAGTTTACTAATAATGTTGAAAAATCAATAATTGTATACTGAGTACTTACAAGCAAATATACAAGTCATTTGTTAGCTGAGAAAGGCTCTTAAACTTCATTATTCATTTGAGGTTAAATTCTAAGCCAACAAGCCAAAATTGTACTTCAGAATTCTCCTAGGATGTAGCTATCCCTTGTATTACAGCCTGGATGTATGTGTCTGCGTGTTCTTGCCTGGTGTGGGCACACATGTTTTGAGGTATATGGGCACATGTGTGTTTGTGCAAAGGTGGACCCATGACTGATGTCAGGAATTATCTTCAATCGCTCTTGCACCTTACTCATTGAGGCAGAACCTCTCAAACAAAGCCAGGACTCATAACTGTGATATGGCTAGTCTTGGTGCTCAGCCTGCTCCTCCCCACCTTTCAGGGCTGGAGTCATGGGCAGGTCACCATTCCCACCATGCATCTCTGTGGCTTTGTGGGACTAGAACTCCTGTCTTCACAGATGCAGGGCAAGCATTCAACTGCTAAGCCATCCCCCAAGCCTGTTAGATTCCTTTTGCCCTTTCAAACTATTGTACCACTGTTCAAAGTTTTTAAGGAAAAAAACTAAAAAAATGTAATATTGTTTAGTATATGAATTTTTGCAATGTGGATTGGTTAGTAAGAAATAAACATTTTGAGGGAGGACAGTATTATTATTATTATTAATTAATTATTAGTAGTATTATTATTTAGTGTTTACTGTCATCAAGCTGGTTATAAACATTCATCTGTTAAAAGTGTTAAAAGCATATAGGACATACAAATACCAGTGATAGCCTGGAGCTGACTTGCAGATTGCCATCTGGCTGCTGCTTCTTAAACTTTCTTGCACCACACCTTGATCATATCCCAAACCACCACCATCCATGAAAATTAGTCGTCATGCACTTGGGGTCTCTCAGGCTGGCTTCTCTAGAGCAGTGAGTGGTTCTCAACTTTCCTAATGTTGCATGTGACTCTTTAATAGAGTTACTCATGCTGTGGTGACCCCAACCATAAAATTATTTTCATTTCTAGTTCCAACTGTGATTTTGCTACTGCTCTGACTCATAATGCGTTGTTTTATAGTCTTGGGTGACCCCTGTGAAAGGGTCGTTTGACTCTCTAATGAGTCATGCCCCCACAGAACTCCTGCTCCAGAGGAACAGAACTGGCAGAAACGAATGTGTATGACACAGTACAAACTGGGTAGTCCAACGAGAGCCATCAGTATGTGAGAGAGGCCGAGAGAACCTGATAGCTCTTCAGTTCAGTACCTCATAGACTAATTTGGCGCCGAAGGCCTGCACGATTCTTGGAAAGATGTGGTCTCCAGCCCAGGTTGGAAGCCAAGCAGCTGGAGTCTATAGACTCAGCAAGAAGGGGCAGCAGCAGCAGCAGTGGGGAGGGTGGCTTCACCAGCAGAGAGCAAAGCACTGCCTTCCCTCTGGCTCTTAGTGGTCTGAGCTGCTGCCAGCCTGTCTCAGTTAATACTGTTTGGGTTAACATTCAAGATTAACTACCACAAGTGCCATCAAAAGTCAGATTGCTTCAAAAGTCTCCATCGTTGTTTTGTTGTTGGCTTTTGTTGCTGCTGCTGCTGTTGTCCTGAGACAGTGTCTCACAAAGCCCAGGCTGGCCTTGACTTTAGCCAAAGGTGACCCTGAGCCTTTTCCCTCCACCTCCACCCAAGTACTGGGGTATAGGCATGCAGCTCCATGGCTAATTTGTGGCTTATAGTTTGAAGAGTTTGTGGAGAAAATGTTACCCTCTTCCAGTGACTTATATTTTTATTGCTAGATCCATATCATAAAAAAAGCTACATGTTTAAAATTTATTCTTAGTTTTATAAATATAAACTAGTTGGTATGTGTTTGCTTTTGTCATGTAAGTGTCTATATTGTGGCCTTGACTTGGACTCTGACCTTTTGAAGAGTGGTTTGTTGACTACCACGGTGAACCCATATTACTTGGCACAAAGCAAGCCCACACCAATATCTCCCTTACATCCTATGGACAAAATTGACTAGCACTACCCTACATAGGAAAAGAAGCAAAACAGTTTACTTCTAATAAATCATCTTAGCTAAATGTTTCTGTTTCCCATTATCTAGGACTTAATATATTACTAAGCAAAGTAAAAAACTAAGTTGCTTTTCAAAAGTGTGCTCTAGTGAGACTCTTCTAATTACCTTAGTACTAAAGGTATCTGATGGTCACGTCTTGCCTTTTTGACTTTATATTCTTACATTATTGGAACATAGGTTGGAAGTGTTGATTCAGGCCGACCTCAAATTCTCGCACATCAAATTCTAAATATGTATTCTTTGGGAATTTGATTAAAAACTCTGAACTTTAAAAACAATGAAAATACTTAACTTGTCGATGTTGGTGTGAATAATACATATCTCAAGCAAAAAGTAAATCTTTATAGTAAATAGTTAAGGTTAACTATTTAAGTACAAAGTCTAATAAAGATGACCTCAAAATATTGTCATCTTTCATCCTGATAAAGACAAACCAGTAAATACAAATATATATTATATAACATATATAATATATATAATACTTTATAAATACTTCACTTAAGGCATATTTTATCTCAATTTGATTCATTGCGTTATTCTTTCTCTCCATTGTATTTTCTAGATTGAATCAGCAGAAGTATCAGGAAATAGTGAAGTATGCAGTTTTCTCCAGTACATGGAAAAGTCAAAACCCTGGCAGAAAATATGGTGTGTGATCCCCAAGCAAGACCCCCTTGTGCTGTACATGTATGGCGCTCCTCAGGTAACTAAGCCATGTACATTTGAACGACATGGTCAGGACAGAGGGATGGGTATGGGAACCAAACCTCAGGAGAACAAAACACTCAGGCAGTGTCACTATGTCCTATCCAATCTTAAAATATGGAAAAGTTGATTTTGTTGACTTAAACTGATAGTTCTTCATATAGTTGCATTTGATAAGTCATTACCCCTGTTCATCTTTTGTTTTATTTAGTAGATATGAGAGAAGGCAAGTCGAATAAGGAGCGTAGGAGTGAGTAAGGAGGAGATGAAGCAAAGGGAGGTAAAGAGGGGGAGCAAGGCATTTGTAGAGTAGAAATACTCAGTCATTCTGGGCTTGGCTTTATTTGTTGATAGTGCTATAGACATAAGGACAAAGTAGTTGAAAGGAAGGAGTCTACATAAATCCTGGGGTAATGATCCTCAGTAACAAGTTTTCGTGACCCATATGTGCAGCTGAGCTAGACCCCTAGGCTCAGCCCTACTGCTGGCTTAGCTTCTAGTATAAGCCAGGGCCTGCTGTGCAGGTCGTTCTACTTTGAAAGCGGACAGCACTTAAACCAATTACATATTCATGCACTTTAGAAACATAATGTGTTCAATTTGTCAGATTTTAGCCTCATCCTACATCAAGAACTAGGGAAAAAAAAGTTTCTAGAAAATCCCTAGAACACCCAAGGTATACAAACTTTTCTACTTTGCTGTTTTCCCTGACAATAGTTAAGATGAATGAATCACTAAAGAAAATATGATTTTTTTCAATCCTTAGCAATGCTCGCTGGCTTCCAATGTTGAGATTGCTGTTATTCCCTCTCCACCTTGGCTTTTCACTAAGTGGAGAACTGCACAGGCTGTGAATGAGCTTCCCACAGGAACGAGCTTTATACCAGTGCAATTTCATTCCTCTAGGTGTCAACTCTGCTTCCTTCATTTTCTTCAGCCAACACTACCATTGACCCCATAGACAGACACCAAAGTCAACCTCTGTCCAAAGAGAGTTCATGAGTGAGGATCCGTGAGACAGTGGTCAGGGGAGAGTCTGTAGGAGCAAGGACCATGGATAGCTATGTAATAATGTCTTATATGTACAATGACCTTTCTTTAGGATGTCAGAGCCCAAGCAACCATACCCCTCCTGGGCTACATTGTGGATGACATGCCTAAGAGTGCAGATCTGCCGCACAGTTTCAAGCTGACCCAGTCCAAGTCTGTGCACAGTTTTGCTGCAGACAGTGAGGAACTGAAACAGAAGTGGCTGAAAATTATCCTTCTGGCTGTCACGGGTGAGACACCAGACGGCCCGAGTGAGCATCTAGACACCTTAGACAACCTCCCTGGACCCAAGGAAAAGTCAGAATGCTAAACTTCAGCAGCGGCCAGTGTGGGATTTCCAGTGGTACACATAGCTCAAGACATTCCCAGCCCTCCCTCATCATCTCTTAGCACTGTGCATTGGGAAATATGGTTTAATAACATCTTTTGGGGACTTTCTTATGTTTCTATGTAGAAACATCAGGGTGCAGAGCCATTCTTCTGTTGAAGTTCTGAAATAATGTGGAAAACGGAACCTTTTTGATAAGCTATTTCTTAACTGTGTGTTTGCCTTGAGAGGGGGGGAAAATGTTAATTGATTGAATCACTACCTGGTTATAATGGGTCTTTCATTTAAGAAATCCTTCAGTGTCTCGTTCCCATGTAGGACTTGTAACATTGTGAAAGATATACCTCTGTGTAACCAAAATAGATCTATGGTATAAAGTACAGGGACAGTGTAGAGTATTGTATGAACTTGTCTAGTTTTTACAAGTTGTCATGCTACATAAGTAGTTTCTGTTCTTATACAACACAAAAAAATTATAGGGTCCTGATGTTTATACTTTTTGACTTAATATAAAATACTTGTTTTGTAGAATTACTCCTAATAATAAAATATATAAAATACAAATCAGTTTGCCTGTATATAATATTGAAATAAGTATGAATATGTCAGCGTTCCTCTTCAGCTTTAGTTTGTTTTCACTCTGGTTAATTTTTTAAATATAAGACCTATTTTATTTCTAAATTTAACAGTTTTCCAAACTTAAGAAAAATTGGTAATTTATGTTGAACTGATTAGAATCTAAGTGTATTGATATTTTTATAGTAAAAAAAAACAGTTATTTATGTGGTGTAGGATATAGTTTGAATTCCAACAGTATTTTTAGGGTACTATTTTCCTTTTGTTCTGTACCTATTTAAAACAGTGCCTCTCTTAGAAGGTGCTATTAATTCTTATTTAGATAAAAGATGAGAGTTTAGTAAATATTAACTAAACGTTATTATTTTTAACTACTCTGATTATTCTCAACTTAAGTGCACTTTGGTCACAGAGATTAAAAATGTGTGGATTATTTTACATTTTATAATAACATAATTGTCATAGTAATTTAATGTCAACATATACAAAAACCTCCTAAAACTTGAACTATGTAAGACATCTGACCTTGTAGAGACCCGGGATATACAGAAGACGTTGGTTTACTATTTACTGTCCTCCTTTCCATTGGACTGTCATGGTCGGTAAGTGAGGACAGCATATAGTTAGCACAAGGTGACTGGGTGAGCTTTCTTTCTGTCAGCTACAAAGCAGAGCTCATGCATGTACCAGCTTATCTGGGAGAAGAGAGTTATTAGTAAAGGAAATTTATGCTTAATCATTCACTAGAAAACATAGCTGAAACCAGGATTGCAGAATCAATAATGGTAGATTTCCATGAGATGGGAAGCATTAAAGAAAGTGCAGAATATTCTCCCTGTTTATCCCACGGACTCTGAGATGAACTATGGCTGTCTATTATAAAGTCTGTTAAGGAACAGACTTTATTAATTTACTAAGTTGTGCTGGTGACTAAAACCTTATGTTGAGTTGACTGTTTAACGCAATACTTTTCTCATATTAAAGTTTTTTTCTTTCTTTTCCATTCTTCAAACATTACCACTTTTACTGTACTGTTTAGTAGAAATTCATAAGAATGTCTCCACTACACACAATCTTTAAGGGCTACAATTGAAATGTCAAGTACAATCTCTCAGAATTTGAGACCACCACTCATTTATACAGCTCATGTTGCACAAAAAGTGTCTCTTGTGTTTTGTACTCTAAAGGAGCAAGGGAACCAATTAGGTTGCTTTCCTCCATGAAATACCAGACATGACCATTAACATCAAACCATCTATTTAGAATCACTAATGGGTGAAACAAAAAGCTAACTTCTTATTCCCTACTAAATGAGGGTCACATAGGAAGAAATCGTACATTGTTTCTCTTTTCTAGTTGTCAACATTGATACTGTATTTGAGTGGGAGAAAAGGAGCCAGGTGTGCAGGGTACCTGTTGACAAAATTAAACGATAACTATACATCACTTAGTTTTTCATATTTCAAGAAAAGAGAAGCAGTAAGTATGTCAAATGACTATCAGAATAAGGATGACTTTTGTAAATATGAACAGAATAATGAGTGGGTTATCTCACTTAGAAGATTTATGTCAGGTATAAATAATATCAAAAAATACTTGATCATCAAGAAGACTACTTGTCTGACTACCAGCAAATTCTTGAACAGAAGGGATGTGGCTAGATATTTCAGTATAGTTTAACTTTGATTAATGAAAGGATACTCATAAAAAGGATTTTAGCATGTTCTTAGTGTTCATTCAGTAAGGAGTGTGGGTGCCAGAAGAAATTCTCCCGTCACCAGCTTTACTTCTCCCCACGCTGAGCCAAGCACAAACCACTTTCCCCATCTCTCTCAAAATAACCACAAATACTTTTAGTAGGAGAAAAAAAAGTAATAGAATAATATTAGCTACTTATTAAGAACTCAACTCTGGGGCCAAGGAGAATTCTATGCAAGGATGAGAAACAGTTCAGGCAGATCTCCAGAACCTATGTAAAGGCCAGGCAAGCAAGGCCAGCACAACAGAGGTGAGGCCAGGAAGTCTTGGTGAAGGTGCCCTAGCCAGGCGCGCCTGGGCTGTACAGGAACAGGAAGTAATCTTGCCTCGATGCATGAGGTAAATAGGCACCAAAGAAGTCACCTGACATCAACCTCAGATCTCTACATGTAGCACAATTCCCTTAAATATATGTGAACACACATGCATGGACAATGTACATGCACATACATATTCAAAAAATTAATTCAAATAAACTCTAACCCAAGAGGTTGTTAGAATAACTAACCTCTTTTTGAGATAGTTTCATGATAAACTGAGCCTGAACAGTTCTTTTCTGATCACATAAATGTCCCGTATGGTTCATAATTTGTTATATCCTCTAATTTAGTGCTGTCAAAAGTCATCTTTAAGAAAAGTGTCCTTCCTTCAAACTTAAGAAAATATTGCTTTGGTAAAATTGTTACTCATTCAAAGCATTCCAACTTTCAACTTTATTGTTGCTCTTGTTAAAAGTCTACTCTTGGGTAAAGGTGAGATGTGGTGCATGCTTTCGTCTAGCGTTTTATGTGGAGTTCAATAATGAGAAATGCCACTAGCCACTTGTGTCATAGTACCAAGCAATAAAATTCTCCAGCTATGAATTTATGCCAAAAGTTTAACATGAAAGCCCGAAGCTACAGCATATAGAGAGACTCAACTTCCTAGAAGTGATTCGATAATCCAAATTGCTGAGCACAGGCGAAAGAAGGGAGGCATCGTCCCATGGCTTCAGACGTATCAACTGTGTTTAATTTCTACAAAGGCTGTGTAGAGTGAAGCAGTTCGCTTTCTCTGCTCTGTTGTATCAGCTGTTGTACATTTCTGTGAATTGAATTCAGCATGAAGGCTGCCATGCTGTCTTCATTGGATTACCTACACCATTGTTTTAAATGTAGGAATTGACCTGTAAATGTTCCCTGTGGAATTTTCTATAAGGAAACTATAATTCCATGGTACTTCAGGGTTATTGAAGAAGCCACTGATGCCTTCTAAACACCTCTACTCAAAAGTACTTCTGGAGTTCATGATTCTGTTTTTTTTTGGGGGGGGGGGTGTTTGAGGTTTTTTGTTTGTTTTCTCCTCTTTGTTGACATGGAAGGGTTTTCCCTCCTTCAATTATTTTCAGATATCATTTGTTTATTTATAAAGCTTTAAGTTATTCAGAGTGTATTGTCTGCAATGCATTCCTAATCATGATCCCTGTCAGTGCGTTGTCACGGCAAATGAGCGTGTATAAAAGGAAATCAATTCTCAGAAAGCACGGGTCTTCTTTATCTCTGTTGTTGTAAGAGTAAAAGGTAACTTAGTTTTCCTATATCACATGATGTTCATGTTAATAGATCTAAGATAAGCACATGGTATGTATAATCTAAAATTTGAAAGACAGAACTATCTCAGTGTTTTCATTCTTTAATGTTGTGATCTTCAAGAATGTATGAATGTAAGAACTGAGGCCTAAGGGTTCCTCTTGTTAGAGTTATGTTCACATCCGTAGCGGACCCTGTCACTTCTTCATTCTAAGTTTCATTAGAATCAAGTTTTATTATTTTCATATAACTATCAAACTATAGGTTCCCTAGATTTAAAAAAAAAAAGTATTAGACAACTAGGTCTAAAATCCCTCTCTGTGACTTTATATGTATAAATGTAAAAATTATTAATCTTCAATTCTCACCAAAGAACAAAATGTTATGTAAATTTTAAGTAGTTTAACAAAGTTATTCACATGTATTTTTAATGTTATAATTCATCTTTACCCAAGCCCCTCAGTCTTACTAGGTTACAGGAAGAGACAGTGTTGTTCTTGTTACAGGTATAGAGAGCACTGAGTTTAGCAACTGAAAGGAAGGAAAGGAGTTGGATAAGTGGGCTAGCTCCTGGTATCCATGTGAACTACACGAGGGAAGTAAGGTAGAAGACATCGATGTTCTTGTTTCAGCATTGTATTCAGGCCTTGAGCTTGGCCTCTAAATTACAGATAATATTAGCTTATCATCATTTTATTTCTCCTTTAGACTTTTATAAAGTAATTTTATTCTGTAAACCATTTTTCTGCTATTTTTTTTATTCTAAAGTCAACTTTCTAAGCCAAGGGAATGGCAAATGCTGTGTCTTTTCTGTATTTCAAGATAAAATAACACATGGCTTCTATAAGATAGTTATTTGTTGGAGGTGGGGGGAGTCACTGAAAGTTACATGAGGTTCATACTTTGCCATAAAAATAAAATCAAATCAAATTTTAGTATATTTTAATAAGTGAATACTAAATACATCAAGTAAGGACAGACCATGGAGCCCGTTATGATGATTGCATTGTGTATTTTGAAATATGAAGACTCAAATACATAGTAAGTGTCTTTGTCATATAATCATTCATGTATAAAACCAAACTGGTATTTCATACTTTAAGAGACAATTAACTGTTATTTTAAAAAATAAGCATTGTTTTGATTTTTTTTCTTTTGACTTGTTGACTGAGTTTCAAAGGGCACATCAGAATTTTATAGTTGACGCTAATGTGAAAATATAAACGTCCCTATTTTGCAGTGGTGTGAATATTTGGACATGCTGTATATATAGTGTAACATCTGTATATTTGATCATAAAGGCAGATAATTGAAAACATTGTAAACTTAAGCCCTTCAATTCTTGTTAAATATGAAATATTTGTATCTTGTAAATAAAGACATCCTTAAATTGGTTCTGGAGCCTTGGCTGTTATTTCCACCAGGATTGTATGTATTCGGTATGCATAGTTTTAATTTTCTGATCAGAGAAAAGTTATTCCAATGGGATACTGGAACTTCTAGTTTCTAGTCATCAAGAAAACTAAAGAAAATCCTAAATGTCACGAGTAAAGTTTTTCCAGGGATCATATTTTATATAAGTATATCAGCGTTTTTTAGGCCATAAGGAACTAATTCACAATTTATCAAATACTATATCAAAGCAATTAGCCCTGGCTAAAGGATTACTTGCAATAAACAGTTCTTAGCTCATCAACATTTGGTTTCATGGGGGTTTCTTTCTAGGTGGGAATTTGTAGAGAGCAACAGAGTGTGATAATTTAGAGATAATCATACTGTGTACAGGGTATTTATTGTGTTAAAACAGAGGCTGTATCTTAGTGGCCCAAGGCAGGACTTTAACTGTCCTAGATCTGGATACTGCTCCTCAGAAGCATTACAAGAGTGGCCAGCTTGTAGCCAACAGAGCTTTATCTGAGAGGACTGACTGTAACCCTGGTCTGTCACTTACTATTGTGACATCACACATATGAAGAATGATGTGACATAGATGAGACAGAATGTTATGACCTGGCCACGTGGAGCATTGCCTTCTCATTGGTGAGATTAGAGATCACTTAATGCAGAAGTTTCCAGGCCTTGACAGTATGATATGATCACCTTGACATCATTCAAACAGACTGATGTCTTAGATCTGCCTCAGATTCCTAAGCCCTGGGATTAGGGTCAAGATAGTAGTTTAAAAATTCCTTGTGTGGGGAAGCAATTCATAGCCAGGAACTTTCTAAATAGCACTCTAGTAGCCAGAAAATAAGCAAGAAATGACAGGTGGGATCATATGCTGATAACAACCTTCTACACAGAGGAAAACAATGGGA
This sequence comes from Rattus norvegicus, assembly GCF_021556685.1. Classification (NCBI taxonomy): domain Eukaryota; kingdom Metazoa; phylum Chordata; class Mammalia; order Rodentia; family Muridae; genus Rattus; species Rattus norvegicus. The sequence continues at coordinate 98,221,354 of NC_141544.1, forward strand.
TGCTTAGGCAACTAAGAGAGACCCAGATCTTTCCCAATACTCACCTGACAGGAGAAAAATGTTCAGAATACATAAAGAATTCAAAATGTCCTCCACTAGTTCTCTCTTACAGTCTCTCTATAGTTCCTTATTCTCCACACTGACTAATTCTCATTCTCTATACTAACCACCACCTCCTGCCAAAATAAAGCTTCTCTGATAAGAGATGAACCAATGTCTGGGTACAAAGGTAAGTATTTAGGGGACAGTTTAATGCAATTTAGTAGAATAGTAGTAGTAAGTTCTTCCTGAGGGCCTATTACATACCTATCACATGTTCTTGGCCCAGTTGACAGTGCTGGGTATGAGTTTCATCTTTTACAACAGGCCTTAGGAACAGTCCCAGAGAAGACAGCTGTGATTTCTAGACATGGAAGGGTCGTTGCTCACATGAACGCACAGCAATTGTGACTGCATGTTCAAAACTTGCTCAAGATAAAAGCAGCCACGATTCCAGCACAAGGGTAGAAGAAGGTCAAGAGGTACCACTCCTAGCTGAGAAGCTGTTAGCAATTTGTGGCGCTGGCAGAGGGAATGTACTAATTTTCTTGTGGGCTGCAACCTGTTCTAAGGGCTAATAGTTGTCTTTTACCTGATCTATGCACGTTGCATGTTCTATTGATTATATCAACATAGAAATATATATTACCTCTAAAACCTTTATGTTAATAGAAAAAAAAAAAAACAAGAATACAGCTCTGACAGGATTCACCCTGGAGGACGCTGAGATACTAAAACCTGTTGTTCCCCATAGATCCTCAAACTGGTACTGTTTCCAAAGACATGCTTCTAGAACAGCTTCAGAAAGGACTGCTAGTCCCAAATGACCTTGGTTCATCCAGCCTTTCAAACTGCTCCAGTAAGGATATCAATTAAGTCCTGAACTTTCTTAACACACTACTGGACAATAAATGCTACAACTAGCTTTCTTTTGACCTAACCATTTTCCAATTTCCTTTTGGGCTCCCAAATAGGAATTCTTCACCCCAATTCAACAGGAAGCAATTATAAGGAGATCATCAGACCAGTCCTTTAAGTTGAAGTAGATAGTTTTGGTCATTTTATAAATTATATGTATGTTGTCATTTTATGTTGTCATTCTTCCCTTAGACAGGGAAGAAACTAAATAAGGAAGTTAGATTCAAGAATTTCTCTTTCCTTTTGTCTATCCTTTCTTTAGATAAAAGGAAGGGGGTTGAAAGTGCCCCCCTGTAACCCTCCATTCTGGTAGATCAAGTCTCTGCAGTATTTGGTGCATTCTCTCCCTCTGAAGCCAGACAAGACAGTTCATTTAGGGGAATGTATTCCACAGTCAGGCTACAGCTTTCGGGACAGCACCTGTAACAGTTGTTGGAGAACCTTTGTTTTGACTGAGCTACATGTCTGCTACACATTTGCAGGAGGCCTTGGTTCAGTGCTCCCAGGGGTCCAGGCTAGTTGGTCTTCCTGTGCAATTCCTATCTCCTTCAAGGCCTTCAATCCATCCCCCAACTTTTCCATAAGAGACCCCATGACATCCGTCCATGTTTGGCTGCAGGTCTCTGCATCTACTTCAGTCATCTGCTGGATAGAGCCTCTCAAAGGACAGTTGTGCTAGGCTCCTGTCTGCAAGCCTAAGTACCATTAATAGAATCAGGGACAGGTATTTGCCCATGGGATGGGTCTCAAGTTGGGCCAGTTATTGATTGGCCATTCTGTTGGTCTCTGCTGCATCTTTGACGGGAGAAATTTGGATCAAGTTTTGTGGATGGGTTGGTGCCCTTATCCCTGCTTGGCAATAGGAGGTGACCTCCTCAGGTTCTATATCCCCACTGTTAGGCATCTCAGCTAAGGTCACCTACATCGACTCCTGGGAGCCTCCCCAGTCCCAGATCTCTGGGACTTCCTAGAGATTCCCTCTACCTGGCAGCTGTAGATTTCTGGTCATTCTTCTGGCCCTCTGGCACTCTTTTCTGCCTCTCCCCATATGATCCTGAACCTCCATTCTCCTCTCCCTCTCCGTTCCAACCCAATTCCCTCTCTCCCTCCCTGTCTCCTATGACTATTTTATTCCACTTTCTATGTCAAGTTCAAGCATCCTCAGTTGAGTCTTCCTTTTTTAAAATTTTATTTATTTATTTTATACTCCAGATTTTATCCACCTTCTGGTCTACTCTGACTGTTCCACATCCCACATCTCCCCCTACCCCCATCTCCACGAGGATGTCCCCACCCCCGCACTCCCTACTGTTGGTATTCTAAGCTCTACCCACTCTACCTGGCAACAGCCAGGTATGCTCCGCCCCAGTTACCTAGCAACAGCCAGCTGTGCCTGACACTATAAAAGGGGCTGCTTGCCCCCTCCTCTCCCTCTTGGTCTTCTCTTTGTTGTTCTCTTCTCTGCTTTCTTCCCCTGTGTCCCTGTCCCTTCTCACCCCACCCGTCCCCTTCCCTCCACGTGTTTATGGCTGGTCTCTGTTCCTCTCCTCTCCTCTTCTCTCATTAAACCTCTTCACATGGAACCATGTTGGCTTGGTATGTTCTGTCTGGGTGTGGGCCGAGATTTAAATACTAACACCCACCCCACCAGACCTCCCACTCCCTGGGGCTTCCAGTCTCTTGAGAGTTAGGTGCATCTTCTCTGACTGAACCCAGACCCGGCAGTCCTCCGCTGTATATGTGTTAGGGACTTCATATCAGCTGGGGCATGCTGCCTGGTTGGTGGTTCAGTGTCTGTAAGATCTCAGGAATCTAGGTTATTTGAGTCTGCTGGTCCTCCTACAAGGTGGCTCCCTCCTCCTCAGCTTCTTCCAGTTTTCCCCTAATTCAACCACAGGGGTCAGCAGCTTCTGTCCATTGGTTGGGTGTAAATATCTGCATCTGACTTTTTCAGCTGCTTGCTGGGTCTTTCAGAGGGCAGTCATGATAGGCCCCTTTTTGTGAGCACTCCATAGCCTCAGTAGGAGTGTCAGGCCTTGGGGCCTCCCCTTGAGCTGGATCCACTTTGGGCCGGTCACGGGACCTCATTTTCCTCAGGCTCTTCTCCATTTTTGTCCCTGTAGTTCTGTCAGACAGGAATAATTATGGGTCAGAGTTTTTGACTGTGGGATGGCTACCTCATCTCTCATTTGACGCCCTGTCTTTCTATCGGAGGTGAACTCTACAAGTTCCCTTTTCCCACTGTAGGGCATTTTATCTAGGGTGCTCCCCTCTGAGTCCTGAGAGTATCTCACCTCCCAGGTCTCTGGTACATTTTGGAAGGTCCCCCAATCTCTTACCTCCCGAGGTTGCCTTTTCCATTCTTTCTGCTGGCCCTCAGGGTTTCAGTTTTTTCCCCCATCCAATACCTGATCTTGTTCCCCTCTTCTCCTCCCTGTCCTCTTTCCCACCCAGGTCCCTCCCTCCTGTGATTGCTTTCTTCTCCCTCCCAAGTGGGACTGAGGCAGTTGTGGTTTGCCCTGGAGTTATCTGTATCTTGATGCTAATTCCGCTGCCCCAAGAAGGGCTGCAAGTCATTACTCAGGACTCGAGACTTCACCAGAACTTATAAAATAAAGGTGAGAGCAGGTGATTGGGCAGGGGAAGGGAAGGTGGAGCTGAAGAGTAGGTGAGAGGTGGGAAGGGAGGAGGAGAGGAGGAGAGGTGGAAGAAAGATGGAGCTGAAGCACATGGCCTGGAGAAACCCCAAGTTATAAGGGATCTCATAGCCAGGGGAATAGAGTAGTGTAGTGATAAATCTGCCAAATCTAGGCGCAAGCTTGTATTCATATCATTCTAGTTGTGTTTTCTTTGCATGGGCTTATTTGGGTTGGAGAGGTGACTGCAACACTCGTTAACCTTTTTAAGTTCTGTGGACTGTATCTGGGTATTCTGTACTTTTTTCAATTAACTGCTCATTAGTGAGTACATACCACAGGGGTCAGCAGCTTCTGTCCATTGGTTGGGTCTGAGTTACCTCACTCAGGATGATATTCTCAAGTTCCATCATCCATTTGCCTGCAAAATTCATGATGTCCTTGTTTTTAATAGCTGAGTAGTATTCCACAGGGTAAATGAACCACATTTTCAGTATCCATTCTTCAGTTGAGGGACATCTGGGTTGTTTCTAGTTTCTTGCTATTACAAATAAAGCTTCTATGAACATATAGTGTGGAGCATGCGTCCTTGTGTACGTGGAGCATCTTTTGGGCATATGCCCAGGAGTGGTATAGCTGGGTCTTTTGGAAATCAATCTGGTGGTTTCTTAGAAAATTAGAAATAGTTCTGGGCTGGAGAGATGGCTCAGTGGTTAAGAGCACTGACTGTTCTTCCAGAGGTCTTGAGTTCAATTCCCAGCAACCACATGCTGGCTCGCAACCAGATGGTAATGGGATCCGATGCCCTCTTCTGGTGTGTCTGAGAACAGCTACAGTGTACTAACGTACATTAAATAAATAAATAAATCTTAAGAAAAAGAAAAGAAAGAAAGAGTTCTAGCTAAAGGTTTGTATTCTTAATCTTGGATATTCTTTGTGAAACCAATTGACCAGCTGTATTTTTTTATGAATATTTTCTACTTAGTCGTCAAATTTTTCATACATGTATACAATCACATGTATGATTTCATACATGTATGTAATCACAGCCAACTCAAATTCCTGCTCCCAATATCCCTGGACTGACTTTCCCCAAAATTCCTTCTCCTACCTTAATGTCCTCTTCTATAATCAAGATAATTATAAAAATAATAGTCATAGTAATGACAATGTCAACGACAACTGGCTGTGTTTCCAGAGGACCGAGGTTAGCAACCGTATAGCAGCTTACAATCAACTATAACTCCAACCCCAGGGTGTCTGAAAGGTCACCTCCTCTGGTCTCTGCAGACCCCAGGCATGTATGTGGTACACAGACACATATTCAGGAAAATATCCATGCTTATAAATAATAATTAGTGAAATTAAATAATTTGTGATGTTTAGTACTGCCTACATGAACATGGGGGTGGGACCATCCACCATAATGAATTTGGTAGAGTCCAAATCCCTGAAGTAACATGAATCTTCATCCTCAGTTCCCAATAGTTCCTCAACTAGGCGTGGAACCTCAGGAGTTTCTACCCAAACACAGACGAATGTTGATTGTCTTGATCATTTGCTTTCCTTAGACAAGGAACCAAAACTTCTTGGAATTCTTGAGTGTAACACATATAAAACCTCTGCCCCATCCTCCGGCTCTGATGTTCTGCCCACACCTCCTTCTGAGATAGTTCCTGAGCCTTAGAGACAGAGATGCAGATGTCTCTCTTACATGACAGAACACTCAACAGTCATTTATTCTCAGCACTTAGGCAAGTTATGAGGATTCTCATTCCCATCTGACTACTGCAAGAAGAGCTCTTATTTACAAGGCTGACAGCAACAGAGATCTATGGATGTAGACATGTATTTTGAAGTTGGTTTAAACAATACGTCTTTTAGCATAACAGTCATAGGTTCCTTTTCCCCAGGACCCTGTGACCACCCCAGCCATGGGCATTTGACCAAAATTATAGGACCTTAAGTCATGAATTCCCACTGGTAGAGCTGGCTCACACTGTGTCCCTTGATTTCATTCTCACATTATTCTATGACTTCGAAAAAGAGTGAAAAAAAGTGAACAGTTTTATCTTGTTCCTGATTTTTACTGGAAATTCTTTGAGATTTTCTTCATTTTATATAATGTTAGGGAATAGATTTGTCATATGTAACCTTTATCATGTTGGGATATGTCCTTTTTAGTCTGTACTATTATTATTATTTTTAGCATGAGGGGATTTTTTTTTTAGTGTGGCAAAATCCTTTTCTGAGTCTATGAAGATGACCATGTAAATCACTTCCTGTAATATATTTATGTGATGTATTACATTTCTTCATTTACATACATCAAACCATCAAACCATCCCCACATTTGAAATAAAGAACAGTGGGTGTTCTTTGTGATATGATCTTGAATTGGTTTGCAAATGTTTTGCTGAGAATTTTTTATGGTCATCAAGGAGATTAACCCACACTTCTGTGTTTTGTTGCATCTTTATATGCTTTAAGTATCAGAAATATTCCTTTTGCTATTTTATACATGTTACTTATCTTTTGAAAGTCTGATAAAATTCATCATGAATCTATTTTGGTCTGGACCTTAATTTTTAGTTGAGAGAATTTTTGTACTGCTTCAATCTAATTTAGTGACATAAGTGTTTTAAGGTAAGACTTCATTGGTGTCGTTCACAATGGCTCCCTTTCATTTCCAATTTTGCTAATTTTGAGACCCTGCCACTCTTTCTGAGCTTGGTTAATAACGCTTTGTCAATCTCGTTTATCTTTTAAAAGAACCAGCTCTCTGTTCCATTGATTGATTTTTTTTAACAGTTTCTATTTCCATTCCATTAATTTCTGCCTTGAACATAATCTTTATTTTCATAATCTGATTGGGAGTTTAACTTGTTCTAGGGTCCTAAGGTGTATTATTAAGTTATTAAGTTACTGGTTTGAAAGCTCTGTTTTCTTTTAAATATAGTTTTGTGGGGGGATTTGAAAATTTTACACACATGTATTTGGTCATATTTATCCCCAACTTGTCTTCCTAACTGCTCTTATATCCATCCACCCCCATGTCCAACACCCTTCCCCTTTTTGGGCTTATGTAAGAAGTAAAAGCCCACTGATTCTAACTTGTTCAGGCCATATACTACTAGGTCTGGAACTGGAGCATAGCAAACCTACCAGAAATCACCCCTTTAAAAATTTCTCTCTCCATTTCTCAGAAACATATTCCATAATATTCTACTCTTTTCTGTGGTCTCATGGATAGATTAGTTTTGCTATTCCACTTGAAGTCTTTTCTATAGAGATGGCTTGGTCTCTAAATGATATTATACTAGTTTTATCATGGAAAGTTTTTGGTTTGTAATGTATAACAACAGCTTTGCTGGATTTATTGTTCCCATTAAGAACTTCAGATAAATCATTATTAATAAAGCACTTTCAGCTTTTAAGTTTTCAGTTACATGATCTTAATACTCTGATGGCTCTGCCTTGTGTGACTTGGTATTTCTTTCTTTCTTCCTGTTTTAATTATATATTCTTTTTTCTGTATATTTAACATTTTAATTGTAATATAATAAAGGACAGCTCATTATATATGAATCGGCAACTTCTCCTAATTTTTGAAATTTTTGCTTTCTTGTGTTTCTCTGGAATTTTTTCTATAACTTAGAGTGGCGTCGTTTTCCTTCTCCTGTAGTTGGTCCAAATTCCGCGTGGCGTGCATGTTCTGAAGTGCCCACTGTTGCCTTATGATCTCATTTCCATCTTTGTTGACTGTTCCAGTCCTCCCAATTGTCCTCAAGCTCACACGCTATGTCCTCTCCATCCATTCTGGCTCTGACCCTCTCCGTAAACACAGTTGGGATCCTTTGTGTTTTGTTTCCAATCTTTCACATTAGTCTTTGTTAATTCCTCTCATGACTTGCATGGCCTTTCCTGTTTCATTTTGTTTCGTCGTCTTCTCAATCAGGGATTGACTGAAAAACGTTTTTAAAAGAAGATGGAGGAAGGGAAACAAAAGTTGCACATAGCAACAGCAAAGAAAAGAAAAGTCTGGGAAACTCTCCTTGAAACTAGAACAGTAGTGAAGACACTAACTTTAAAAAGACCCATAGATGGAGAAACCAAGATATTCCATGACAAAACCAAATTTACACAATATCTTTCTACAAATCCAGCGCTACAAAGGATAATAAATGGTAAAGCCCAACATAAGGAGGCAAGCTACACCCTAGAAGAAGCAAGAAACTAATCGTCTTGGCAACAAAACAAAGAGAAGAAAAGCACACAAACAGAATCTCACATCCAAATATGAATATAACATGAAGCAATAATCACTATTCCTTAATATCTCTCAATATCAATGGCCTCAACTCCCCAATAAAAAGACATAGATTAACAAACTGGATACGCAATGAGGACTCTGCATTCTGCTGCCTACAGGAAACACACCTCAGAGACAAAGACAGACACTACCTCAGAGTGAAAGACTGGAAAACAACTTTCCAAGCAAATGGTCGGAAGAAGCAAGCTGGAGTAGCCATTCTAATATCAAATAAAATCAATTTCCAACTAAAAGTCATCAAAAAAGATAAGGAAGGACACTTCATATTCATCAAAGGAAAAATCCCCCAAGATGAACTCTCAATCCTAAATATCTATGCTCCAAATACAAGGGCACCTACATACGTGGGGAGGGGAACACCCATAAAGAAGGGGAGGTGGAGGGGTTGGGGGATGTTGGCCTGGAAACCGGGAAAGGGAATAACACTCGAAATGTAAATAAGAAATATTCAAGTTAATTAAAAAAAAAGACCCATACACTGGAAGTGCACCTTTTTTTTTTTTTTTTTTTTTTTTTGAATGGCTGTGTTGCTGATGACCTAGAAGCTCCAGAATCCTGGAGAAGAGTAGGAAGGAAGATTGTAGGGATGAAATGTTATAGGGCACACCAGGAGAAAGTGGCCCTCTAAATTCACTAAGCAGGATGCATAGGAGTTCACAGAGACTGAAGCAGCAAGCTCAGGACCGGCATGGGTCTGCACCAGGTCCTCTGAGTGTGGTGTGGCTGTTAGGTTGAGATGTTGTGGGATTCCTCAGGCTGAAGTCCAGATACGAGTAGAAGCCCTGCGTTGGTTGAGGCATATTTGGATCCAGAGTATTGGTTGGTAGGCTCAGAACCCTGGTACTTACTTGAGTTTGAGTAATATTTTAGAAGAAACCGAGCACTGCTCCCTGACTAATGCTGGCCCCAGGGTATAAAGTAAGCCAACCACAATAAAATCACTACTCAGGGCAGGGTGCAGGGAGTCTGGCTGGTGCTCAGGAGATGCAGTGAGGGCAGGGAGCTGAGTCAGCACAGGCTGTGCTGTAGAAACAGACATAGTGATGGTGAGAAAACAAGTACCTTGCTAGAGGAGGCTGGTTTTAAACATGTGACGCCTATACCTGAGATGTGCCAAGAAATCAGAAGGACAAGCAAGAATTAGCCATGGGTGACTCAGTCCCTTTTCGGTTCAGAGCTGGGGTGAGGTGCTCCCGGGTTTATATCTTCTCCTTTGGACTAGATGAGAGAAAGCACATGCAAATGTTATCTCCATCTACCAATTTCTCAAGGTCTGCAGTAAAGGGAGACTGCAAGGTGTGAAATTTATGCCTGATGGATCTGAACAGTGGTAGGACCTCGGGCACATGGAGGGAAGAACACTCTCCAGTCCGCACTAGTGTTACAGAGCACATCGTGCTGTCTTTACCTGGACTCAGGGCACTTTGGAGAGTGCCAGTTTTTGTTTCCTTGTTACAGGGCTCTTGGCTTCTCTGTAGCTCTACTAGGCTAGCTTCAAGCTCAGAGAAATCCACTTGCCTCTGCCTCCTGAATGCTGGGATTAAAGGCAGGTAACACCACAACTGGCAAGAATGTTCCTTTTTTTTTTTTTTTGAGTGTTCCATTTTTATGATCTCACAAAAAAACTTCCTTCCATCTATGTCACAATCTGTTTTTCATCTGGTTTTAAAGGTCTTATTATTTCAGGCATTTGGAGTGAGATCTTTGTGCACCCTGGCACTCAAGCTCTGTGTCATAGGTATTAGCAACATCTGTACTTTTTGAAAGGCTGTGATTTCAAAGGAATCACTCATAAGGAATCAATAACATGATGAATATAAATATTGTCATCAAACAGATGGCTTTGTCTAGGCATGTTCACTACCTTGTATATTTAGAAGAATCTTCTGACAAAATGATCGTTTTGTTCACGTGATATCAAAATATCCTGTGACTGGCACAAAATTGATCTGTTATTTCTAGACCCCTGTTCTCTTCAGTATACTAAATAAGTCTATTTTCTCTCTTTACTCGGATTAAAATAGGCTGAGCTGCTGCCTTAGCCATTTGAACTGCTATAGCATGATGCCCCTTACTGGATTTATTGCTCCCATTGTGGAATCTGAAAACACTGAAAGGTCATCTTTTCTATCCAGCAAGGGTTTCCTTTATAGGTAGCCATTCTCAGGCTGTGTCCCTTCATGCAGAACTGGTGGAGATTTCTCCTATGGGGAGGGGGCCTTCTTCATGGGGGTGCCAATCACTTCCATAACACTTCTTCCCTCTGTCTAGTCTCTTCCCTAAGGCTTTGCTTCCTCATTATAGAAACCGATTACACAAATCACATCTTAAGTCTTCAGTTGGTTCTGTAAAGTACTGACAACAGGAAGAATTTGGCTTAGGATTTCCTGGAGATGCCATGGGGCATCAGGAAAGAGTCTGTCTGGGAGATGACATTCTGGGATTGGAGCTGAGAGAGCACCCGTGAATCTCAGATTACCAATACCTACAGGAGTCCCTCCATCTTAGAGAGAAAACGCCCAGTGCCTTCAAGAGAAATCTGCCTTTCCCGCAGCCTGGACCTCCCATGTACCTCTGCGCTGTAAGAACCTGACTCAGAGTCAGTATCTCAGTTGTACTCACAACCACACAACTCTGTCCTAAGTTCAACATGGAAATCTCCAGAATAAAATTCCATCTCATTATACAAAGGTTGGGATGAAACTTTAGCATATAAAATGTTTGCTGTCTTAGTGTTTTATTGCTGTGAAGAGACGCCACGACAACAGCAGCTCCTATAAGAGAAAACATTTAATTGGGACTGACTTACATTTCAGAGGTTTAGTCCATTATTGTCATGAGGGCAAGACTTGGTACTGGGGACATAGTAGAGAGTTCTCCATCTAGATTTGCAGGCAGCAGGAAAAGACACTGAGCCACTCAGCCTGGCTTGAGCTTCTGACACCTCAAAACCCACACAGTGACTACAACACACTTTCTCTGACAGGGTCACACCTACTCCAACAAGGTTACACCTCTAGTAATGACAGTCTCTGATTCTAGGGGGGGCTTTCTCATTCAAACCACCATACCTACCATACAGAAGTGTGGTTTTAACTCATGTCAGATTCAAATGTTTGGTTCACTCCCTTCTAGGACACTAGACAAAGACAGCAGGGTACTGGGAGGCTGGCTGTAGCTTGTGGCTGCCTCCTCCAGGTTGGTGAATCCATTGGACCATAACTCACTCAAGTCTTTGTAACTGCATAATCATTTTCTACCTGGGTACAAATGACTGGCTGCCGAAGGACACATTCCTTCATTTTCCTGAATATAACAAAGGCTCGGCACGCCTTCATCTTTTCTCATCATAACATTCTCTGTGTTGTTATAAACTTTACTTTCTCCATATTGACATCAATCAGAAGAGACTGAAACCTGAATCACAATGCATCCTAGATTGATTCAAACAATAGGCCACAGGACCATACAAGACAGAAGGAGGAGTATGTGAGGATCAAAGTAGCTTAGAAAAGAATGGTGACAGCACCTGCAGCAGTGGGGCCATCCTTCTCCCTTCATTGTGAGGGAAGATGTAGTCCTCATCACGGTAATGGATGTTGGGTCCATTGTGGTGCTCTCTTGAGGTATGGGAAGGATGCGTAGGTGAGAATTTGTGCTACAGACTGCTGGCAGGTTTGTATGAACCATGGAAGTTCTCATAGGAAGACTCCTTGACTTCAGTATGTGCTACAGAATTATCTTACAGGCACTGGTGCAGCCTCTGGCATTTGTTGGAATTATTGCCCACTAAGGTTAGGGTTTGTGTAGCCCTAAGTATCATGATCTTTCTTGAGAGCATTCAAGCATGTAGGCATCGCATGGTTGATCTTTAGCGGAAGCAGTAGGAAAAGATACCACCCTGGGCACCTTAATGGTGCACTCACTATTGTCTGTTGCAGTGATAAAACACAAGGATCAGAAGCAGATCATGGAAATATATATATATATATAAAGTCCTTTATTTTGAAATCCTAAAATAAAATTTCACTCTGAGTTAAGAAAGTCCTGCCATAGCAAACCACTGAACTGAGAACGGGACCCCGTTGAAGGAATCAGAGAAAGAACTGGAAGAGCTTGAAGGGGCTCGAGACCCCAAAAGTACAACAATGTCAAGCAACCAGAGCTTCCAGGGACTAAGCCACTACCCAAAGACTAGACATGGACTGACCCTGGACTCTGACCTCATAGGTAGCAATGAATATCCTAGTAAGAGCACCAGTGGAAGGGGAAGCCCTTGGTCCTGCCAAGACTGAACCCCCAGTGAATGTGATTGTTGGGGGGAGGGCGGCAATGGGGGGAGGGTGGGGAGGGGAACACCCATGAGGAAGTGGGGGGGAGGGGTTAGGGGGATGTTTGCCCGGAGACCGGGAAAGGGAATGGCATTCGAAATGTAAATAAGAAATACTCAAGTTAATAAAAAAAAGAAAGAAAAAAAGTAAACTATCACAGCAGAGGATGTAGCATTTTTTTGTATTTGTCATATTATTGTTAATGAGTCACTATATGGTGTTTAACATACACATACCCTACATTTGTCTTGCATTTTGAGTGGAAAAATTCTCACTAAATTTGATTTTAAATAAATGACAAATGTCTATGCTTCTAAAAAAAAGAAAAAAGAAAAAAAGAAAGTCCTGCCATGAGTGTCTGCTGATTGTGAACCACAGAATTAACTATTTGTGGAAACAGGAAACACATGGGAGAGGGCATTGTAGAGTAGAAAACCAGAAGTCAAAAGAGACTGGAGACGACTGACTAGAAAACTGTTGTATTTGGACAGAGCCAGCTAACAAGACAGACAAAGCCTCCATCAGTGAGGAGTTTTGAGGTTATGTTTTCCTGTGGGGCAACCGAACCTTTTTCTGTACCCAGTCTTTGTAGGATAGAGAAACAACGGGCACATCTGCCATGCAATTGACAAAGGAAAGATCTTTTATCGCCCAAATCCATATTCATGCAGATGTTTCTGTCAACTTAGCCACATCCCAACCCTGAAGAGGCAAAGAGAATGGAGATGGTGTTGTGTGATCACAGTCCTGGGAAAGGGGCTGGAACATTGACTTCCCAGCAGATTTCCATCCTACAAGTGTCACAGTGGTGACTTAATGGCTCAGACAGCCCATAACACATCGTATGTCATCTCAGAATAAAGGTCGACATCAGCCTTGACCGCTGATGGTAGCTTGGGAATGATCAGGGAGGCAGAATTATAGACAGAAATCAGACTCCATCTGGGAATAACAGGCATCAGACTCATTAACAGATATTTACACTATTATAAAACTGTTAATTAATAATGTGTGTGTGATGAGAGTGGCATGTGTGGATGTATGATGTGTGTGTGCACACATGTGTGTCCATGTGTGTATGCCAGAGCGTCATCACTCTCTGCCCTTTTCCCTTGAGACACAGTCTCTCGCTATCTTGCTAATCTTGGAACTCACCATTTCAACTCAGTGACTGACTGACCAGAATATCCAGGCAATCCTCCTGTGTGTACACACACACACACACACACACAATTGAGATTACAGATGTGCATTTTGCCATCCCTATCTTTTATGTGGGTTCCAGGGATCAAACAGATCCTCATGTTTCTGTAGAAAACAATTTTACCTACTGAACCTATCTTCAGTCCGCTATAGCATGTGTTTGGTGTCTATGGTGACAGGAGCCAGTTTTTTTCAATGTCCTAGTGTTTCCTGAAGTTCCAATGTGACTTGGAACCTTACGGGGGGAGTGAGGGAAAACCCCACCAGCACAGCAGGAGACACAGTGATACCTGATGGTCTTAGACTTCTTAGAAAACAGGCTGATTTTTTTTTATAAGATATCCCAGGCTCTGGATGGCTCAATGTCTTAAATGCCAGACTATAGTTAAAAAAAATGTTTTAGGAAGAAAGGAAATTGTTGGAGCATTTTAGAAAAACACTAAAGATGGGCTTCTTGGAAATAGAGTGAAAGTGCTGAATGGGAAATATTTTTATTTTAGATTTTCTTTTTTACACTCCAGATTTTATTCCCCTCCTGGTCTACCCTCCCACTGTTCCACATCCCATACCTTCTCCACCCCAACCCCCATCTCCTCGAGGATGTGCCCCACCCTACCCACCCCACCAGACCTCTAAACTCCCTTGGGCCTCCAGTCTCTTGAGGGTTAGGTGCATCTTCTCTGACTGAACCCAGACCTGGGAGTCCTCTGCTGTCTATGTGTTGGGGACCTCATCCCAGCTGGTGTATGCTGCCTGGTTGGTGATCCAGTGTCTGAGAGATCTCAGGGGTTCAGGTTAGTTGAGACTGCTGGTCCTCCTACAGGGTCATTCTCCTCCTCAGCTTCCTCCAGCTTTTCTGTAATTCAACCGGAGGAGTCAGCAGCTTCTGTCCATTGGTTGGGTGTAAATAACTGCATCTGACTCTTTCAGCTGCTTGCTGGGTCTTTCGGAGGGTAGTCATGATGGGTCCCTTTTGTAGCCTCAGTAATGGTGTCAGGTCTTTGGGCCTCCCATTGAGCTGGATCCCACTTTGGGGCTGTTGCTGGACCTTCTTTTCCTCAGGCTCTTCTCCATTTCCATCCCTGCAGTTCTTCCTTCCTACAGATTCAGGATATAGGGACAAGCCATGTGCTAACACATCTCAGAAGCTCACTGTTTGGAGTGGCCACACAGATTGTATCTTCCTTTCCCACTCTCTTCAGTCTGTATCCCCTGTGTCTCTTGGGTCCTCAGATACTTTCAATATGTGTCCAGGAGAGATACAGGTTTTACATTGTGCTTTGACTCAAACCCAAGACTTGTGGCAGGAAAAGAAAGCACTTCACCAACTGTTATTCCCAGTCCAGACACTTTATTTTTGTGCTGGAAAATGAGTAATGACTCGAACCTTAGAGACCTGAACAACCTGGGTGTTGTGGTGAAGGTCCTATTCTAGCTGTTCTCAGAAAACAGGGCTTGTGGGAGTGTAGAAAAAAAAAACAATGGCATGCATGAGACACACCACCATTCTTCCTCTATTGAGGATCTCAGTGAACTCTGGGAGGTGGTGGAGGGGGAAAACAATACATAAAAAGAAAAGGTGATGGGAGAAAAGGATCAATCCTCTCCATATGCAAAGCCTCAAAGCTGATGTTTAAGAAAAGAAGGCAGAAGGAAGAACAGGAAAGAAGATGGACTCTTCTGTCACAGTAAAGACACGAAGGAAGGGCACAAGGAACTGAGACCTAAGGATGGAGATGAGGACAGCAATAAGCTTTTGAAGGTCTGATTCCTGATGTTTAAGCTCCTTAATCATGAGGAATGTGAGTTAAGAGCTACAGGAAGAGTATCTTCACAGTTGTGTGAAACATTCACTAACATGCAAATTCTAATGCCTTTAAGAGCCATCAGGAGGCCTAGAAAGCAGAAACGGAAGAGCTGAGGAGGGTAGGATCTAATGAGCTCAGCAAGAATCTGTAAGTCTGGCCACGAAGATGATCAGAGATGGGGAAGGAGGTCTGTGATTAAAGTGAGAGTGGCTCCATCCATTACGGAAATGACACTAGCAATACCATGTTCACATTTCACAGAACACGGTGAGCAAACTGCCTTGTAGATGGTCATAGTTAGAATTAGAGCCAGCATTTGCCTTGGCTGACAATGGTATCAGTTTGTGCTGATTTATTCCAGATGCTGTGATGCTCCTTGAGCTAATTTTGTATCAGGTGCAGGGATAACCTGTGTGTTCCTCTCCCCCTATCTTCTTGGTGAGGAGCCTGTGCTATAGATGTTGCCATGGAAGTTTTTATGATGATATTCTCAGATCCAAAATGTGTGTATTTTTATTTGACTTCCTTTAGACACTGTCAGGAACTATAGCTATTCTTATGGCCATGGAACAGAACATAGTAATAGATCATTGTCTATACAAAATTCAGATATGAATAAAATCTCTGCCCTGGTTGATAATGTCTTTGAATCTGGAGAAGCCATTTCAGACCCTGGAGTTCTGATGCTATTTTGAGTTCAAACTGTACCTCAGGAGATTAGGGGGAGCCATCTTTAGCTTTGGTTGCTTCCTGTGTACCTGAGTCACCAGCACTGATATAGCTGCTCACCATGAAGAAGAGTCCTTTGTGTTCATGAGGTGCAGAGGATATCAACACAAGCAGGGAAATTCAAAGCTCTTACTGATCTGAGCCAGGAGTTTGACAAGGGCCTGGATTTGTCTTTTTTCTCCTGGCTTTATCATGTGTCTATCAAAATTAAGACACATGAGCTTGAGACAATTTGTGCTTGGTGGAAAGCTATTCACAGATCACACAGTGACATTAAACATTAAAGGTTTCGGAGGCAACAGTATTCTTCAGCTTCAAAGGGAGGAGAGTAGAAATAGAAACAGAATGTGCACTGATGATGGAAGAATGGAAACCAAGGTGCAGAGGAGCTGACAAAGCAGCTTAGGCGTGAGATCAGAGCTACAGTCTTGATCCCAGCTGCAGAGGCAAGAGGGAAAGACCATGTCTAGAGGAAGGACTAGGCAGACACACGGACATCAGCTTCAGTGAGGAGAAATACAGGCAGACAGCAGTGGGGTGTGGCCATGTCAGTGGCAGGGACTAAATCAAGCTGAAGCTCTAGGGACAGTTGGGGTTGTCCCTCTGTCCATCCTCAAAATATGCGGTGGAAGACAAGGTGAAGGCTTTGCAGGAAATCTCCTAGATGAGACTTTTCTGACAGTTTGTGATAATTTAAACTGTTTTGTCCCCATGCAGAGCGGAGAGGAAGATTAGGTATTAATAGAATGTAAGGCAAATGAATAATGTACTGAGTGTAGTTTTTCCATTCGAATATACAAGGACAGAAACAGAGTGATGGAGAGCAAAAGAAGCCCTCTTTCTATCCTCCATTGTAGTAGGTTTGCTTTAACTTCAGTATTTCCAATAGCATGAGCTCAATATCTGCCCTGGGGTACAGTGGACACAGAACATCTTACAGCATCTCAGTGTTGGTGATGCACCACGTCCTTTAAACCCATCAGACTAAGCTCAAAACTAAAGGCATTGAACACCCTGAGTGCAGAGGTGAGGAGTCTGTAAAAGCCAAGTGTTGATAGAGTTTTAGGGCCCAAATCTCAAGACCATTAACAAATGCTACATAAATTCCTAACTAGTTAAAGCCAGTGTCAACCCCAGAGAACTACATCTTCTTCAGTGTATCATATCTTTTGTGATTATTTGTGGTCACTATTAAGAGTAAAAGGTTTTTGTCATGAATTGAATGTGATATGTCCTGTGATATCTCATTTGTTTAGACATTTGGTCGCTAAGGCGACCCTGTTTGAGTACTTAGGGAATCCTTGGGTGTGTAGACTGGTGGGAGACACTGGGTTCTTAGGAGACCCGGGAAACTGTTAGGGTATTGAAACCAGTTCCCACACGCTCTGCTGCCAGCGCCAGCAGGTGAACCCTCCATCGTGCTGTGCCTGAACCTCTGAAAGCCTGAGCCAAAACATCCTCTGCTGTTCAGAGGTTGTTTTATGCCATGGATTTGGAAAGACCCATGAAAAGGTAAAACTGGTTAAAAGTTTTGGCTAGATGTTTTTAGGTCACAGGTCCCATGACCTCACAAGGAGCCATTGTGAGAAATGCTAGCCCATTGTAAGGTAGCAGTTGAACCTGAATCTGGTTCTTCTACTGCTGTAAGCTAGCTGCTTGTTGGCTAAAAGCAGTTGGACTCAGAATTGTGTTCTGAGATCTTTATTTTTTATTTCCTTTGTTTGGAATTGAACATCTGTGGTCCCCATAGACCTGAACATAGTGAATTTGCTTCCTGGTGGATTGGCGTTGGGGTAGGGATTTGGATTTACTGTTCAAAGTTTTAGATTTAGTTTGTGCATTTGCTTTGGGTGGTTTTTTTCTCCATCTTTATTAAATTGGGTATTTCTTATTTACATTTCAATTGTTATTACCTTTCCCGGTTTCCACGCAAACATCCCCCTAACCCCTCCCCATCCCCTTCTATATGGGTGTTCCTCTCCCCATCCTCTCCCCATTACCACCCTCTCCCCAACAATCACGTTCACTGGGGGTTCAGTCTTGGCAGCTTTGGGTGTTTTTTATCATCTATTTTCTATTATCCTCGTTTCATTTATCTTTGATGTTTTGCACATTGGTTTATTTCTATACCTTAAGACCTTGTTACTATGTATATAGTAACAAATAAAAAATAATAAAATAAGGAGTTTGACTATGTCATGCACTGGGATCCTACTTCCCTATTTCCTATCCTAGTTAAGAATCTTCCGCTGCCACCATGCAACTTAGGAGATAAAACGTGCCCTGGGGGATCTTAAGGGACAGCACATTTCCTCATTGAATCACAGTGTTAAGGACAGGCCTCCATCACTACAATTCCCATTAATATGAGTTTAAGAAAAAGGGATCCAGTATGTTGCCTGTGGAGATGGGGAAGTTTGAGGTAGGCGGAGTCATTGTAGAATTTGAGGGTCTGAGTGAAAAAGACTGAGAATGGGAAACTCATCATCAACAGGAAGTCTGTCACCATCTTCCAAGAGCAAGATTCCACTAACATCAAATGGGATGATGCTGGTGCTGAATATGTTGTGGAGTCTACTGGAGACTTTACCACCATGGAAAAGGCCCAGGCTCATTTGAAGGGTGTGGTCAAAAGGGTCATCATCTCTGCCCTTTCTGATGATGCCACCATATTTGTGATGAGTGTGAACCATGAGAAATATGACAACTTGCTTAAGATTATTAGCAATGCATCCTGCACCATAAACTGCTTAGCCCCCTGGCCAAGGTCATCCATGACAACTTTTGCATCATGGAAAAAGGGCTCATGACCACAACTCATGCCATCACTGCCACTCAGAAAACTGTACAAAGCTGTGGTGAGAAGGCAATGGGGCTGCCAAGAACATCATCCCTGCATCCACTGGTGCTGCCAAGGCTGTGGGCAAAGTCATCCCAGAACTGAATAGGAATCTCACTGGCATGGCTTTCTGCGTTCCTACCCCAGTGTGCCCATTGTGGATCTGACATGACACCTGGAGAAACCTGACATCAAGAAGGTGGTAAAGGAGGTATTTAAGGATCCACTAAAGGGAATCCTGGGCTATGCTGAGGACCTGGTTGTCTCCTGTGACTTCAGTAGTAACTCCCACTCTTCCACCTTTGATGCTAGGGCTGGCATTGCTCTCAATGACAACTTTGTAAAGCTCATTTCCTGGTATGACAATGAATATGGCTACAGCAACAGGGTGGTGGGCCTCATGGCCTACATGGCCTCCAAGGAGTAAGAAACCCCGGACTACCCACCCCAGCAAGTATACTGAGAGCAAGAGAGAGGCCGTCGGTCGCTGAGGAGTCTCTGACCCAACACTGATCATTTCCCTCACAGTTTCCATTCCAGACCCTCATAATAATGAGAGGGGCCTAGGGAGCCCTACTTTCTTGAATACCATCAATAAAGTTCACTGCACCCACAAAAGGTCCTTTTCAATAATTTTGCTTTGCTATATTGTTCTCTGCCTTTGACTGTTTTATTTTATTTTATTTTACTACTTTTAAAATCTCAACTGTTTAGGGTAAAGAATTTCCCTCTGAAACTGGGAAAAAGTTCATCCGCTCTGTTACATTACTGCAGCCTCTGTCATGTGCCTACAATGCTCCCCTTTTGACTAAGATTCCACCTACACAACCGTGGCTGTAGTTAGGCTCAGTATATCTCTGGAACTGGCATGTTATTGACAACCAACCTTATATACTTGTATATTTCAGAAAATAACAGAATTTTATTCTCAGTGGCTGAACATGGCCTCTTCTCTTGACCTCCTTGCCTGCTTGTTTTTGTGTAATTTACCAAAGAATCTATTTTCAGATGTACATGTAGATTTTCATCAAGGATATTAAAATACATTGTGCATGCATGCACGTGTACATACATTTGTGCTTACATGTATGTGTCGGGTTTTTTTTTTTTTTTTTGGTATTAGGGTAATACTAGCTTTTAGACTAAGAGTGGAATAATCTTTCCTTGTCTCTCTACTGAAACACCTTGGGGATTATTGATCTCCAATGTACTTTATGGCCAGTAGGTAAGATCCACTGTGCAAGCTCTTGGTCCTTGGCTGTCCTTGTTGGAAAAGACTGTATTACTCTTTCTATCTTGTACTCATATTGATCTCTTTACATTACTCATTATATATGTACTCATAAGATCGTGAATGTATCATCACACTTCTTCCTCCTCCTCCTCTTCCTCTCCTTCCTTTTCTTCCTCCTCTTCCTCCTCTTCCTCCTCTTCCTCTTATTCTTACTTTTACTCTTATCTTCTGCTTGGGTATTGTGGTTGTTCCATCCTCCATCTTTTGAGGTGAAGGACATGGCAGACAAATTTTCATACACAGATCTGAGTGATGCAAATTTACCATCAACATCTAGTCAAACAGGATGGTCCAGCCTGGTAAACACTTGGTGTTTCTGAGCCACATGATAGAGGAAAACTTGGACACAGAGAGAGCAACATGCTTTAATAATACCCTGGCAAGAAATTATATACTCTACCAGAGTAAACACCATTACATCCCTGGGAATATTGTACATCTTTGAAAACACCACTCAGTCAAGTCACCTGCAAGTCATATCATCTGCCCTCCCTTTCCCTTATAGAGGAAACGGAGTGAATTGGCTCTGCCCACATTCATGATGGCCTCAAGAAAAAAAGGAAAGAAAGAAAGAAAGGAAGGAAGGAAGGAAGGAAGGAAGAAAGAAAGGAAGGAAGGAAGAAAGGAAGAAAGAAAGGAAAAGAAAACTAAAAAGAAAAAGGCAACGACAAAAATGTCAAGGGTTTCTGTAGGTCCAGGTTACCAGATTTATACATATTAGCTTACCTGTGAATTCTGCCCCACAGGATGGTTGTGTAAATGCAGTGAATACCAATGCTGCCGAGACAGAGGATAAAGACTTCTGTGCTGACACATTCAAAAGGACCCATGTGGAGGCTGAGATTGAGGAACAGGAATTACCATCTCAATAGCACACCTCTGGATGTTTTGTCCTTCTTGGAGGACTCTGACAACAAACAGAACCCTGGACAAAATGATGCTTTTGATGCTATTGAGGGAATCTACCAAAAAGTAGATGTGAATCACATTGTGAGCAAGATAACAGAGAATATAATATTCTGCATGGAAGTCCCCAACAATGGAACTATGAATATGAAATTGGCAAGAATCATTGACATCTACAAAGGACCAATCCCAAGAAGCACCCATAGCCTCAAACAGGAACAGCAGAAAGTGATGGAAAGGGGTGAGGAGGCAGACTAGTCACCTGTTTAGCAGGATGTGTTTCTGTCCCCCCCCCCCCCCCACCAAGTAGAAGAGACAAAACATCTAAGTAAGGGATATAAAACCAAGGAAAATGGAGTCTCAAGGAAACAGAGTGGCATGGCCACCAACATTCACATGAGTATCTAATCTTTTTTCAAAGTCACTTTGTCTCACTTATAGACACAAACCTTAAGATGTCTGTGAGCCTGGAAGGAGCTTCCCCAGTGAATCCTGCTTATGTGGGTTCTGAAGAAGTGGAGTGAGAAACAGACTCTAGAGCATACGAGCTGCTGCTGGGGGTGGAGGGAAGGATGAGAGAGGAGTGCTTGGTGAGAAGGAGCACAGGTTAGGAAGGGAGGAACCCTGCCGTTGGAGCCTTATGGTACCACACAGCAGCTCTACGCTCCTTCAGTGTCAGTTTGCTAATAGAGTCCTTTGTGTCTTCTTTCAAGGGTTGATCATCAGGCCTAGGTCTGTGGTTCCTAAACCATGTGTTGCCCTGGTGTAGTATAACACAGAAGGGGGCCAGGCCAGAAGAGGCAGTATGCACTACCTGTTGTTTCCTGTCAGATACATCCAGCAACTAGGGCTCAAACTCTCTACCTCTTATCTCCTCAACAGTGGGAGATGTTAGCTTTCCACTTGTTAAGTTCATTGTTCCCAATGTACTAGTGCATGGACAGAGAAGTCATACACATAATCATCCTTCTATGAAGAGGCCATCCTAATTCTGCAGTCCACATGAGAGAACATTTCCCACACAGCCATATCCACTGGAAATGGTGAGAGTTATAAAGCCAGCATAGCAGCCTGTCATAGTTCCAGCAAGGCTGAATGGAGCCACAGTGGCTCTCCTCCTATCTCTCATTTCTGGGTTTTGGTCTCTGTGTGTTTCTTTCTTGAGGACTTTCTGCATTAATACTTATTTTATGTCTTTCCCTGAGGAAAAAATATGCCTGAGTTTTCTCAGGAAAATCCTAAAATTAACTTTATTTGGTCCTATTGGAAAGTCTTCCCTATGGAGATCATCGAGCAGAGACAAGCACATAGCTAGATAAGGCCATTACTCTAGGAATCTTCTTGGTATCTTCCCCTTAGCAAACTCAAATAATATAACTGGTACAGGGCAAACACAGATAATTAACAAACTGAATGGTTACAGGGTCAAGGCATCTTTATTATATGCTTAGAGCCCTCTGAAAATGCAGTTTAAAGATAGGGAATCATGCAGGGTACACCCCTGGAGGAATAGGACTCAGAAAATAAGATAGTTGGACTAAATTAAATCTTTCCTACTTCATAGCACAGATAATGAAACATATAATACAAGAAGCTAGGTTCTAGTGTTTGTTGTTCATAAAAAGACTGGTTCACCAGACACTATTGGGGATGTCAAGAGCTGTCTCCTGAGCCTGACAAATGCAGAGGCAGATGCTCACAGCCAACCATTGGACCGAGGAGAACAGTGTCCCCAATGGAGGAGTTAGAGAAAGGACTGTGGTAGGTGAGAGGGTTTGCAACCCCATAGGAAGAACAACAATATCAACCAACCAGACCCAGCCCCCCCAGAGCTCCCAGGGACTAAACCACCAACCAAAGAGTATACACATGGAGTGACCCATGGCTCCAGCTGCATATGTAGCAGAGGGTGGCCTTGTTGGGCACCAATGGGAGGAGAGGCCCTTGGTCCTGTGAAGGCTCAGTGTAGGGAACGCCAGGGTGGGGAGGTGGGAGGAAGTGGAGAAGAGCGCCATCATGGAGGCAGGGGGTGGGAGGATGGAACAGGAGGTTTCTGGAGGGGAACCCGGGAAGGGGGATAACATTTGAAATGTAGAAAAGAAAATATCCAATAAAAAATGAAGGAAAAAAAAAGGACTGGTTCAGATGTTCAGATATTTTCTGTTTGTGTAGACTGTTTTCAAAGTACAAAACCACTGCCTGCCGGGGTTCAGCCTCGACATAGGATCGGAGTTCTCAACTTTAAGCAGGGACATCTGGACGACACATAATAAATATACACAGATTAGTCTTTGGGTACAAACTGACAGACAATTTCAAGGCTTAAAGTCTCTCTCTTTCTCTCTCTCTCTCTCTCTCTCTCTCTCTCTCTCTCTCTCTCTCTCTGCTTGAGGCTGCACATACTCTGCATTCTCTTGCACACTCTGCTTTTTTTTTTATTGCGGTTTTCTTTTTTCAAACTCCCACACTCATGCACACCTCTGTTCACTACCCTTTCATTCTCACACACACTCTTCATACATACCTCACACATATCTCACACACACCACACGCACTCTCCTTTCACTAACACACAATCTTCATACACACCTCACATTCTCTCTTCACTCACTCTTCACATGCTTTTCTGGTACTCTCTCACTCACTCTCTCATTCGCTCTCACATTCTCTCCCTCATGCTCTCTCTCGTTCACTCTTCACATGTTCTTCTGGTACTCTCTCACTCACTCTCTCATTCGCTCTCACATTCTCTCCCTCATGCTCGCTCTCATTCACTCTCCACATGTTCTGTAGCCTTTCTCTTGCCCCAGTCCTTTATTAATAATCCAAAAGCAGGTAGAAAAAAGACATTGTATAATCATTGCCAAATCAAATTCAAAAGAATAACCACATCCCACAAAGAACTAAGAATGACAATTGTTCCCCAAAGTTTCAAGTTTCCCCTACTCCCAGGCCTATGACCAAAATAATAATAAGAATTGTAAACTTATCATTATTTAAACTTTAACTTTTAACTTATTATACTTCAGAGCTCAAAGCTCTGAGGTCAGCTACTTGCATTTTCCTGTGAAGCTCGAATGATAAATGACATAGGCAAAGCTGCCAGGCAGTGTCCAGAAAGAATCAAGTTAACCCTTAACTCAGTGGTTCTGCTAGCTTTCTGTTCCTTGGACACAATGACTCTCATAAGAGTCCTAGTATTTTCACTTGGTTTTATAGTATATAATTTTATATATTCTATACTTCCTTATCCAGGAAACACTCTCAAATGTTATATAAAACTTATTTCCTAACTTCAATAATTTTTTCCTTTCTTAGGGTCCCAATGTTGGCTCTAATTCTCTTTCTTTCTTTTTTTTTTTTTTAGATTTATTCATTTATTTACAGTACACTGTAGCTGTCTTCAGATACACCAGAAGAGGGCATCAGATCTCTTTACAGATGGTTGTGAGCCACCATGTGGTTGCTGGGAATTGAACTCAGGACCTCTGGAAGAGCAGTCGGGTGCTCTTAACAGCTGAGCCATCTCTCCAGCCCTCTAATTCACTTTCTAATAGTTTCTTTAAAGTTTCTTTGCAAGTCAAGCATTAATCTGGAACTACCATTGTGCAGTTATTATATTGTTTCTAAGATGAGAACACAGCATGTACCTGGGCCATTAGGGCTGTGCTGTGCTGTGCCCCTATGCCTCAATTTCCAATTGTTTAAGAATCATAACCTCAAAGAACATCTAATTTCACAGAATTCACCAGAGCAGAAGGAGAAAAAAGTAGAAAAGTCAGATATAATAGAATAATTATGCATACCAAGGCCAACTGAAAGGCAGTCACACACAAATGAAATCTATGCAGCCGTTGTCCAGGGCCAAGGTTAAGAAAAATGGGAACAACCAGTTTTTACAAAGAGCTGCTGCAGGCTTCTGAGATGTCTCCATCCCGGCCTACTGCAGGCAGCCTCTTATTTCAGATGGTGGGTCCCCTGGAGGGATGTGTCTCCTGCTTCTCAGTGTCCCAGAGGCTACCCTACTTTACAAGGAGCTGCCGAGGGCTTCTGAGTTGTCTCCATCCCTGCCTACTGCTGGCAGTCCCTGTCATTGCATGTTGTCCCCAGTAACTGCCAACCTAAAGACAGGCTGACATATAATGTGTTTGATTTGTAGGAGACATTCATTAGATTCTTTAACTTGGAGTTACAGGGTCGATAATAGAAATAAAAATCTGCTCTATTTACACTTTCTAATTGTGACTGAACTTATAATGAAAAATCAAACATATGTCTGGAGATAAAACTATATATAATCTGTACTTCTTAGATAATCATGCATCTGTCTGTGTTCTACGAAGCCTTTGTAAATAAAGAAATGACCTGAATGCTAGTCAGTCAGAGCTGCAAGGTTCTCCCGACCACCCTGCCTAACTCACTCCTCCCTCTCTGACTCTTTGTCTCCTCTAAGGCTATCCTGTCAAATGGCTAGGGAAGGCCTCCTGGCAGGCTAGTATCTAAAATATATAAAGAGCTAAAAATTAAGACATCAAGAAAACAATTCAATTAAAAATTAGGTCTACTCAGAGAATTCTCAAAATCAGAAACTCAAATAGGACAGTGCTACTCCCAGATGACTTGGGCTATTGACTAAAAATCACAGCATAAGCATTAGATGCCTTCCTAGAAATTACTGGTCGGGGATCCCCCAGAAGTGTCCACAACACAGGCTGTTGCCATTATCCTTGGTTACTCATGATGCTGTGGCAGAAACTCTGCACACTTTGACTGCAAGAAAAAAAAACAATCCTTAACTGTCCAGGAAATTCCCTGGTGTTCAGCTTTTATGTTTCTTGGAGATCCTATATAGGCTTTTGGGCAAGAAAATACATTAAGCATCTTACCCAGTCCTCAACCCTGCATGTTACAAAACTGCCAGGCAAGGTGTACCAGGTCATACAATAATCGCACAACTAGTAGGACATAATTAATGTCTTTCTGATTAAATATTCTATAGCAGGAAATTTTATGCCTTATACTTAAGTATGTAGAAGGAAATTTGACAAATTTAGTAAAACAACTATGACTTCCTAAGCCATAGATTTTTACTAGGAAGTCATAGTGAAAGACCCCCGGAGCGGGAAGACCCTCACTCAAGTCTCGGGATGACGTGACCCCCCAAGAACTCACAAGAGACCGATCTTGATGCAATTACACAAGGTTTATTGATAGGGACGACAGAAACCAGTGCACTGGGGTCGAGACTCATATCCCACGCAGGGGTAGAGGAGTTCAACCACAAATGGTTGGGAAAAGGGGTATTTAAAGGAAAAACCATACCGAATCACAAGGAAGAACCTCCTGCTTCTTGTGATTGTTTAATCCTGCTATTATCTGAACCAGCTGGTGCAATTACTCTTTCTGTGATCAGCTAGTTTCTGGAGCAGGCAGTTCCAGGGCCCGCTTTTGGCTTCTACTTTTGTCTAGGGGGCAATTTTAAACTTTTTCCTTTCAATAGTTGTTTTACTAAATTTGTCAAATTTCCTTCTACATACTTAAGTTGACACCCATAAATGTGGACTGCTTTTAACATTGGCCAGAGAAACTTACAGCAGTCAGTAGCCAATGCAAAAGCTAAAATTGGCCAGAGTGTTGGGAATAAAAACCTAAGCATTGAGTTCTAAATGGGGTGCTTTACCACCCTCACCACCTTATACACATATACACACTCACACATATGTACACACATATGCATACATGCGTACGTACACTCATACACACACACCCCTCACTAAGGCTCAGAAAACATCACTGAAAAAGAGACTCCATTGGAGAAAACTAATTTTTTCTTTTGTGAGCAGTTATCACTTAGAGATAGTACCTGAACTTGAATTAGGAATGGGGCTTGTGTCTACTTTCAGATTATCTTTTAGTGTGTGTGTGTGTGTGTGTGTGTGTGTGTGTGTGTTCCTGTTGCTTTCATCTCGTGTCTGATTGCTCTGGGAAATCCTGGCAGTAATGTACTGGTAGACTTTCCTAAGTACAGCTTGTGGGATCCTCCTTTCTCTTTCAAAAAGCTACATGATAATATATAAGGCTGTATGTGTTCCATTACCAGAGAAAAGACAATTTAATTAGGAATATATACCACGCACAATCTATGACATGTTGGCCTTGGTAATATGTGTGTATACCAATTTTTCCAATTTAGCTCTTAACACAGAGGCCAAGGCAAAGGAAAGTCAAGTATAGATGCGTCATTTTTGCCCAGGGTACTTTGATCTTCTTGAGCATTAAGATGAGCCTACTCTCTTCTGTCTATTTTCCTTGATGGAAAGATTAGGGACTGCTCTAATTTCTGTCTTTCTTAAAGAAAATAAAAAACACCATCTTAACGGAGAGCTGTGAGGTCATGTGGATAATGTTTTATTTATTGATATCTAATATTATAAATTAACTTGGAATTAAAACATCCACTTCTTTTCTTGGAGATAAACCTTACGTAGCTCTGGTTAGCGTGGAGCTTACTGTGGAGATTAACAGAGCTGACTCTCGGTTCTGCCTTCTCAGTCTGAGGTTATGTATACGCTGACTTTGGATTCTGAAATCTTTGTTTTTAAAATAAAAAAAAGGGAAGGTCATAACATTTGCCAAGATGTCCAAAAACCTCTTCGGGATCTTCAGATTCTTTCATTTATGTGTTTTTCAAAAATTATTAATCAGCCACCCTCTGTCTGCCAAACAGTAAAGCCTGTCTTGTGTGGCGTATGTAGCAGGTGAATAGTAACCCTTTCAGTTATACAATTCACAACTTCATGGCTGTGAGTACTCGCGGCTATCATGGATGGATAGCGGCAAGTTCGTCTTGACTTTTCATTCCTCTCGCACTGGGGAGTTTGTGGCTCTGAGTTACTGATTTATTTATGCTTGACAGTCTCATAATCCAGTATATTGTGATTATTTTGATACACTCATTACCGTCTGATATTTCCCCTTCCTTTCTGGAACCCTGTGGTTATACCAATAGCAAAAGCTAACTCCCAACTCCAGCAAACATGAACAGTTACTGCTCCTTTAGAAAGGATGGAGCTTCATGGGCACCTCCTGTTTCTATGGTAGATAGCTGGAGGGTCCAATCTTGTGCAGGTATATAGCGTTATGTATTCATGGCTACAATTGCAGCTTCAGAAGTAGATGACAGCTTCCCCAATTCTTAGTTTCTTAAATTCTTTCTGCCTTCATTTCTGCACTGTACCTTAAGTTGTGGTTGGTGTGTGTGATACGGATGTCTAGTTTAAGAGTAAGGGCTCATCATTTACTCTCGGAACTTTGACCAGATAAATTCTCTTGGAGGGTAGGCTGGGGCAGTGGAAATGTCTTGAGACATTCTTTAAATTTTCCTAAAGTCTCCTTGATTGCTCTTCATAACATATTGCTTATCAAAAGAAAATGATATTGGTTAATCAATAGACTCTATTCCTTTCTTTTAAACACAGGATTTCACTATGTAGTGCAGATCTTGTTATTCTCATGCCTAAGTTTCCCATAGTTGGTTTATAAGTGTGTCCTAACTCCCGAATCATTATTCATCTAGCTGTTCTCTAGCGTTTTGACTATAATAGACTCAGATTCACGGACCCAGCTTCTGTTTACAACCAGTTCAGGTGGATACCCGAAACCTTCTGGAATAGGCCTTCGCGTTCCATTCAGTCTGAACTACATCTCCCGACAGCCTTTGCGCGCCCACCTCCAGCGTGGCGCGTGGCCTGCCGGGAGCGGGCTGGGAGGTGGCGGCCTAGCCCAATGGGTGCGTGCTCCCGAGGAGAGGGCGGAGGAGAAAAGGAAGCAAGCGGGCTGCGGGCTGCGTCCCCATTCATTGCAGTGGTCTGCTGGGTTGGGGTCCAGTGTTTCCGGAGTCATGGAGGCGCTGATCCCGGTCATCAATAAGCTGCAGGACGTCTTCAACACCGTGGGCGCCGACATCATCCAGCTGCCTCAGATTGTCGTAGTGGGAACTCAGGTAAGATGAGGCCGCGATCGCGAGGCCTGGCTCGGTCGCAGGCCTGCAGGTGTCAGCCGAGAGGAGGCCGGCCGCCCGGCGCTCCGCTTTGGTCCCCGACACTCAGCCGGGCTGAGTGGCCCTGCAGCCTACACTCGGGCGCGGCTTAGCCCAAGGGCACTCGGGGGACGTGCGGGCGGGCGTGTGGGCTGTCGCTTCCTTCCGGCGGCTGAGGTCCGGACGGGCTCTGGAGTTGCGGTGGACAGAAGGGCAGCAAGCTAGTGGTGAGTCGGCGGCCCACGGAACATTACAACGTAAAAATAAGATTAAAAGAAAATCCCGTGTGTAGTTGGAGATCTAAAGTTAGGAAGGAGCACCAGGTTTTTCTTGTACTACTCCATGACTTGGGTGTTCGTAGTTTTGTGACTGTGACCCAAATTTGGTATGAGGTTCTCAGGCCTTAGGTGGGTAATAGAGATGAATTCAAATTTTGTATGAAAAGAATATTGAAGAAATAAATATCTAGAAAGACAGGGATATATGAGTTTCATTTTTTAAAAAATGCCTGCTTTGAACTGAAGAGGAGCAACAGAACTTTAGGAGACAGGGACGTTTTTTGGTTTTGGTTGGTTGTTTTTTTTAATGTTTCTGAGTAGACCGTTGCTGTTCCCAGACACACCAGAAGAGGGCATCAGATCCCATTACAGATGGTTGTGACCCACTATGTGGTTGCTGGGAATTGACTTCTTAGCTCTTAACCGCTAAGCCCTCGCTAGCCTCCTGTGGGGGTGGAGGGGTGGGTGAGACAGGCCCTACTCTGTATTTCAAGCTGGCTAAGAATTCACCATGTTACCTGAGTTACCTGAAACTCATAGCACTCCCCCTGCCTCAGTTCCCTTGACTGATAAACCACCATGCCCAGAATTATTTTTTTTATTTTTTTATTTTTATGATGTGAGTGTTTTTCCTGGGGCTGGTCAGAAGAGAGTGTCTGATCCCCAGAAACTGGAGTTACAGATGATTGTGAGACACCATGTGGTTGCTATAAGCCATGCATGTCCTCTAAAAGAGCAGCCTTTGCTCCTCACCTCTGACCCATCTCTGCAGCCCCTTTGTAAACATACTTTTAGGTGCGCGCATTTGTTACTACTCGTATCTTCTGAGGTGATGAGTGATTTCTCATTTTCCATGGGTTGTATGGCTACATCTTACCTCAGAAGTGAGTGTATAAATATTATAAGTAGGAATAGATATAGGAGAATATTAGAGGATATCCATATACTTGAAACCCTCCTGTAGTTTATTATTATTTTGACCTTTAAATATTTAAATCAGTAGGAATTATTTGGAGGGGGAGGGGAATTGCTGGGTTAGCATAGATTTTGTTCGACAGTCATTTCTGCATAACCCAGCATTAACATTTGATGTTGGCAGTGCCTGAAGACCAAATTATCAAGTGTTCTATTTGTTTTTTTTGTTTTGTTTTGTTTTGTTTTGACATTTTGTTCCTGAGATCTTGTAGTAGGTCTCTATAAAGATTTTCAGTGATGCATATTGTTCGTGGTAATGAGATATTTAGTTTTTAAGTTAATTTTTATTTTATGAATATTTGCCTGTGTGGATGTATATGTACCAAATGCCTCTTAATTCCTTTGGAAGCCAGAAGGGGCAACTGATCTTCTGGAACTGGTGATACAAATCATTGTGAACTGCCATGTGCATGCTGGGAACTGAACTTGGGTCCTCTGCGAGAGCAACAAGTTCTCTTAACTGCTGAGGTATCTCTTCAGTCCCTGAGTTTTTATAACACTGGGACTTTTATAATAAAAACTAGTTTTTGTAAATAAAATGAGAAAAGATGACATAATTAAATTTTCTTTCATAACAATCAAGAATTGTGACCTAGCTTTAGAGCAGATATACTCATAAGAGATTTCAAAGTGCATTTAAACCGTGATACAGTAAAAGAATCAGGGATACAGTAAATCTTTAGAGTAAAGAGTTTAAAATCAAGACAGGCTTTCTTGCACACAGTAGAGGGGTAATGGAGGGAAGAAGGGAGGCCTTTGAAACTCTGCCTAGTGATGATACTTTCATGGCACTTCTGCTTGTTAATGTTACAAATTTTCAAAGGATAGGTTTGTTGTTTTCTTCAGCCCAACAGATTTCATCTCCATTCAGTTCTTACTATCTGAAGTTTAGTTCTTTTTTATTCAAGAACAAAGAAGAGTCTAGAAACATTTCTTAGCTATTTTGACTTATTCTTTTGAGAACTGTCCAGATTTATCATCCATTATTTGAATGAGTCTTTTTTGACCCTTGAATATTAAGCCTTCTGCAACTGTATAGCTGGCAAGACTCTCATACTATGGGTTTTCTCTTCATTTGATTGTTCTGCGGAAGCTTTTTGTTCTATGAGATCCCATTTGTCAATTGTTGGTCTTAATTTTTAGACAAATGGAGTCCTATTTAGAAACTCATTTTCTCTACCTATATCCTGTAGGGAACTGTCCATGTTTTTCTTCTAGCAATTTTAGTGTTTCAGATTTTACATTTAGGTCTTTGATCCATTTGCAGCTAGTTTTTATACAAGGTGATAGATAGATAGATAGATAGATAGATAGATAGATAGATAGATAGATAGATAGGGTCCTCATTTTGGTTTTTCTACATGTGGACTTCCAGTTTTCTCAGCACTATTTCTTAAAGATGTTATCTTTTCTTCACTGTATATTTTTGGCATCTTTGTCAAATATTAGAACGTGTCCTCATGTCTGTATTTTCTTTGTCCCATTGGTCTATATGTCTCTTTTTTGTGTCATTACCTTACTCAGGCTCTATATCTTATAATCTAGAATGATAATCCCTCTAGAAATTTTGCAGTCGTTTTGGCTATCTAGGATATTGTATGATTCTGTATAGATTTTAGAAATTTTTTCTATTTATGTGAAAAACAAGATAGGATTTTGATTGTGATTGCATAGAATCTAAACTTTTTTGTATAATGGACATTTTTTCTATTTTTTAGTGTCTTCAGTCTCTTTAAAAGTTTAAAGCTTTTGCTGTATAAATCTATTTTACCTCCCTGGTTATAACTTCTTAGATATATTTTCTTCTAGGCTATTGTGAATGGGAATGTGTCTATGCTTTCATATTGTATTTATTGTTACCATATAGACAGGTGATTAATTTCTTTAAGTTGATTCTATATCCTGTCACTTTGCTAAAAAATCTGGAGTAATTTTTGTCTTTTATGTATCATCTGCAGATAGGGATAATTTCTTTCTCTTGCTTTATTGTTCTTACTGGTATTTTAAGGAATATATTGAAAGGGAGTGGGGATGGTAGACAGCACTGTATAATTACTGATTTCAGTATGATTCCTCTGATTCCCCCCCTCCATTTAGGATAAATTTTGGCTATGGGTTTGTTACTATAGACTTTATTATGCTATGTTCCCTTCCTCCAGTCTCTCTCTAGCACTTTGATCATGAAGGCATGTTGGATTTTTGTCAAAGCCCTTTCTATATCTATTGAGATGATCATGTGATTTTCATCTTTAGGTTCATTATTTTATCTATTAAATTATTGTCTGGAATGTGTTAAACTACCTCTGTATCTCCTAGATAAAGCCAGGTTGGTCCTGTTGGACAGTTTTCTTTGTTTCCTGTTTTTTGTTTGCTTTTGGGTTTTGGGTTTTGGGTTTTGGGGCTTGTTTGGTTTTGTTTTGTATGCTTGTCTTTGGTTTGGTGGTATTTTAGTCATGATTTCTGAATTGATGTTTATCGGGAATATTGGCCTGTAGTTTTCTTTCTTTGTTATTAGAGTGATACTGGTTTTATTATTGATTTAGAAGTGCTTCTCTTTTTTTTCATTCTTCATTTATTTGTTTGTTTTTAATACTTTAAGAAGGATTTGCTCTAGATCTTTAAAAGTCTGGTAGAATCCATCTAGACTAGTGTTTGGCTTTTGTTGTTTGTTTTTGTTGTTTGCTTGTTTTACCGCTTTGTCTCATTTGTTCACGACGGTTTAATTTGGGTGGTTTGGCTCAATTTAGAAATCCTTCCATTTCTTTTAGGTTTTCTAGATTAAAGGAATGCCGGTTTTAAAGGTAACCCCTTCTAATACTCTGGATTTCTTTTGTGGTATCACAGTGTTTCTTTGCTCATCTCTGATTCTGTTGATTTGGGACTCTGTTTGGGTTAGTTGGACAATAGAGTGTTGATGTTATTTATCTTTTCATAGAACCAACTCTTAGGTTCATTCTTTGTGTTGTATTATTTGTTTCTGTTTCATTAATTTCTACTTTGGTTTTAATTATTACTTTCTGTCTACTAGCCTTGGTTTGTTCATGTTTTTTCCAAATTCTTGAGTTTCATCATTAAGTCCCTTGTCTGCACTCTTTCTGGTCTTTTAATGCAATCAATAGAGGCATAAATTTCCCTATTTGGACTGCATTTAATGTTTCCAGAGGTTTGGGGGGCACTTGTTTTCAAATTTCCCTTTTTCCTTAAGTTCTTCTTTGACCCATTCATCATTTATTAATGGGTTGCTTAATCTCTAGGAGTTTGTGTACTTATTAAGAGATGTTTCCTGTTTTTATTTTTTATTGTGCTATAGTCTCTATTAAGGATAATATTGGCTGTTAACTTGCCTACGTCTGAAATCAACTTGATCACAGATGTTAGGCATGCCCGTGGGGGATTTTCTTAATAGATTATTTCAAACAAGAAGACTAAGGCTAAAGAAGACCCTAAGTATGGGCCAGCCCACATGAAAGGGCATGGAAGAAAGAAACTTTGCCTTTTGCCTGCTTGCTCTCACTCTTGCTGGCAAGTTCATTTATCCTGTCATTGAGGCATTCTTTTGCTGGTATTAGAACATACTTCAGAATTCCAGTATAGACTGAAGATCCACCTGCTTTCCAGGAATCCTTCAAAGACTTCAGTGCCAGAGGATACGACTGCTGAGTCATCCAGGCCTGTGAATTTAACAGCGATAGGGTTCTTGTCCTTTCCATTTCTTAACAGTCATTGTTGACCTAATAAATTCCATACACATACATATATATAAATTATTAGTTCTGTTAACCCAGACTAATACAGTCAGATAGGATACAAGAAGTACATCAGTTTTTCTCAGTTTCCTATACATTTGATTGTGAGCCTAGCTTTTAATGGCTGAGCCATCTCTCCAGCCCTTTTCTCAGTTTCTTAAGATTTGTTTTTTGTCTCAGAATGTAGTCTCTTTTGGAAAAGTTCCTCTTTTGGAAAAGTTCCCATGGGCTGCTGAGTAGACTGTACTTCAGCATCTGAATGGAAGTCTGTAGACCGGTTAAGTCCATGTGATGTGTGATATCATTTTATTATGTTTCTAGGTGTAGCTTTGTTTGCCCTTTGTTTTTTTGTTTTTATCCAAATGACCTGCTTTTGGAGAAAGGAAGTGCAGTGTTGAAGTCATTTACTATCAGAGAGCTGATTTTAATCTTGTCTTTAATTTCAGTAGTATGCTCTATGAGACTGTATGCACCAAACTATGCACCAAGTTTGGTGCATAAGTGTTTAGCATTGCGAGTCTTTTTTTTTTTTCCCGAGATTTACTTATTTATTATATGTGGGTACACTATAGCTGTCTTCAGACTCACCAGAAGAGGGCATCAGATCTCATTAGAGATGGTTGTGAGCCATCATGTGGTTGCTGGGATTTGAACACAGGACCTCTGGAAGAGCAGTCAGTGCTCTTAACCACTGAACCATCTCTCCAGCCCAGCATTGCAAGCCTTGGGTAGTAGTTCTCTTGATCAGAATGAAATGCCTTTCATCTTCTGACTAATTTCGTTTAAAGTCTGTTTTGTACATTATTAATATAGCAATGCCTGCTTGCTTTCTGGTGTCATTGATTAGAGTAACCTTTCACTTTAAGGTGTTAACTCCCTATTCTGAGACAAAACTCTTAACACCTGTGGTGGCTTAAATGAAAATGGCTCTATAGGCTCCTATATTTGATTGCTTGGACTTCATTTAGTGGAACTGTTTGGGAAAGATTAGGAGCTGTGGCCTTGTTGGAGAAGGTGTGCCAGTGGGCATGGGCTCTATACTTCATGGTTGTTGTCTCAGGATGTGAGCTCTCAACTACTGCTCCAGTGTCATGTCTGCTTGCTGCTATGCTCCTCATGGATAGGGTCTCTAACCCTCTGGAACTGTGAGCCCATCTTTCCCAAATGCTTTCTTTATAAGCCTTGGCCATGGTGAGTTTTTTGATGATAATAAAAGTAAGATAATCCTCTTATTTTTTTTAATATGCTACTTAGAAGAATACAATATGGTTAAATTAAATTCTTCATTGAGATGTGATTGACTTTCTCATGGCATTTTGATCAAAATCTGTGTTGATTTTCTTAATTCCTTTCTATTGTGCATGATGAAATTTGTCCTCTGTATTAGTTTGACAAACACCTATAAGCAGAATGGCTTGCTGCTTTTATAAGACTTCCATCCATCATCTTATTTATTTAATTGCCCTTTTTAGAGGCCCTGTCTCTAAATACAGTCAATCACATTCTAAGGTGCTAGATAATAGTACTTCCAATTTCAAATTTTAGGAGGGTTATATAACAATTGGACTTCATTTCATTACCATGAAGAGACACCATGACCACAGCAAATCTTCAAAAGGAAAACATTTAACTAAAGCTGGCTTTCAATTCAAAGCTTTAGTCCATTAAGCCTGTCATTACGCAGGTGGTCATGGTACTGGAGAGGTAAGTAGCTAAGAGTTCTTCATCCCAATAGGCAGGCAGCAGGAAGAGAGAGTGCCACTGGGCTTAGTTTGGGCTTCTGAAACCAAAAAGCCCATCCCGTATGACACACTTCTAACAAGACCACACCTTCCAACAGTGCCACTCCCTATGAGTCTGGGGAGGTCATTTTCATTCAAACCAATAGACACACACACACACACACACACACACACACACACACACACGAAGATCACAAAAGCAAATAAGTGATAATGAATTTATTATCAGATTTTAAAGAGTTTAAAATGTAGTGTCTGTAAAATATCTCATTTAAAAGCAAAAACCAAAATGTTTTCAAAACAGTAGTTGCTGAAATTTATGAAAATGTAACTTGTGAAATAGGAAAGTGACAGCAGTGGCAGTATAAATAGTGACAGTATTAAGAGGTGTGGCCTTGTTGCAGTAGGTGTGTCCCTGTGGATGTGGGCTTAATACCCTCATCATAACTGCCTGGAAGTCAGTCTTCCAATAGCAGCCTTCAGATGAAGATGTAGAACTCTCAGCTCCTCCTGCACCATGCCTGCCTAGATGCTGCCATATTCCCACCTTGATGATAATGGACTGAACTTCTGAACTTGTAAACCAGCCCCAATTAAATGTTGTCTTTTATAGACATAGTTGGTCATAGTGTCAGTTTACCACAGTAAAACCCTAACTAGACAGAAAGTAACTTGGAATTCTTCTAAAAGATCAAAAGCATAAGTTATGGACTTTATTCGAGAAAGAAACTTGAAAGTAAGCTCTTTAGTTGGGAAAGAGCTTATATAGCAGATAACAAATGACACTAATCATGAATAGATGATGCCTAGTAGGAATTAAGAATTTCACATCTCAACTGCTGCATATAAGTGTTGGACTAACCTTCCTGTCAAGGCCACCATTGTTTTATCAAATCCATGGCTATGGGCCTTAATAGGTCCCACAAGGTGACAGAGATAACAGCAAGCCTAGCATAACCAGTGCCCTGAGAGCTACACCAAATACACCTCCTTTGTGGGAGAAGCCGTCAGAGAGGTGTGTCTTTGTCCTGTGTTGCTGCTCAAGATCTCCAAGAATAAGCAGGCACTCAAGTTTATCAAGAAGACCGTTGGGTGCACTTTCATGCCACTAGAGGAAGCACAAGGAAAAGATTATTTGGCCACATCAAGGAATGTAGCTGTTAAGGACTAACCCTATGCTACTTGTCTCCTCCCTCAATTAATGTAATTTTTAAAAACTATAGTCAAGTTTATGAAATAAAACTAAAACAAAAACTAAAATTCTGAATAGAGGGGTTAGGAGGTACATACAGGTTTCCTAAAAACGAAAGGATAATTCTAACTAGCATTAGATTATCAGTATAAAACAACAAATGATGACTGCATGGAACAATATTGAACATGTGGAGCACTTGGGAAAGGTTGATTGAAAATGCCTATTTTCCTCCATGTCATATTTCTTTAGGAAGTGTTATGGTTTGAATTTGGTCCCTAATGTGGTTTGGAAGTGGTTGAATCGTAAAGAGGTAGTGGGAGTTTGCAGGTTCATTGGGGGTATTGCCCTTAGGAAGGTATTAATGTTGGCTTTATGGAGATAGTTCTCAGGAGAAAGTCTTCTGATCCTAGGCATATGCCTGAAGTCTACTGTACATATGCCTGATCAGTATACTACACATACACTGCACCTTCATGCTTACTAATGTGCTGTAAGTTAGTAGTTAAAAGGATGTGTTGGTATGTGTTATCCGCAGTGGCATTTTATTAAGCTTTTGTATTTTCCTTTCCTTTTGCTATGATTAAAACTTACAGAAGGAACCGTTTATTCTGGTTTTCAGTTACAGAATCCATCACTGTCATAGCAGAAAAGTCTGGCGGCAGGCAGGCACCTTGCTGGAACAGAAGCTTAGAGTTCATTTTCTGGAACTAAATGAAAGCAGCACAAAACAAAAACCTATGACATAGTGGAAGCAGTCCTATTAGGGAAGTGTGCAGCTCTAAGCACCTACATTAAAAAGTCAGAAAGAGCATGATAAATGGCTTAGAGATACAAGTAAAAAAGTTGGAAAAAACAAGAACAAACTGGAATTAACAGAGTCAGAAAAGAACAGGGAAACATAATAGACACCAAAGACATTCAGAATATTGTATGGAAATATTTAAAAAAACCTATACTCCATGAAGCGGAGAACCTAAATGAAAGGGTGATCTAGATTTATTGAA
This sequence comes from Rattus norvegicus, assembly GCF_021556685.1. Taxonomy (NCBI): domain Eukaryota; kingdom Metazoa; phylum Chordata; class Mammalia; order Rodentia; family Muridae; genus Rattus; species Rattus norvegicus. The sequence continues at coordinate 98,259,368 of NC_141544.1, forward strand.
ATCACCCAAATTAAACCAAGAAGGTGTCAACAACCTGAAACAAATGAAGAGATTGAAATATTAAGCTTCCCAGACAGCCCCCCACCCTCCATCTCCCGACAGCGTTTCTCTATATAGCTTTGACTGTCCTGGAACTCACTCTGTAGACCAGGCTGGCCTCAAACTCTCAAAGATTTGCATGCCTCTGCCTCCTGAGTACTGGGATTAAAGGCATAAGCCACCTGTTTTATTTTATTTTAATTAATTAATTAATTAATTAATTTTGGAATAGGGGAGGGGGAAAGGCCAGGGCCAAATGAATTCACAGTAGAATTCTACCAGACTGTCAAATATTGTCTCCATCTTAGAGTTTATTTCTTTTTAAAAAAAGATTTATTTATTCATTATCTATAAGTACACTGTAGCTGTCTTCAGACACACCAGAAGAGGGCATCAGATCTCATTTACAGATGGTTGTGAGTCACCATGTGGTTGCTAGGATTTGAACTCAGGACCTCTGGAAGAGCAGTCAGTGCTCTTAACCACTGAACCATCTCTCCAGCCCAATAGTTTATTTTTTAAACTGTTTAAAACAATGGACATAAGGAGCATCCCTGGATTTCTTCTACAAAGCTTGCATCACTCTAATACCCAACCACATAAAGATTCAACAGTAAGAAAAGTGTAGACCAATATTCCTAAGGAACATAAAGTAAAAATACATAATAAAATAATTGCAAACAGGATGTAGAGATAGATCATAAAGAGTGTAGACCATGACTGATGGTTTGTATATGCTTGGCCCAGGGAGTGGCACTATTGGGAGGTGTGGCCTTGTGAGTGTGGACTTTAAGACCCTCACCCTAGCTGCCTGGGAAGCCAGTCTTTCGCTAGCAGCCTGCAGATGAAGATGTAGAACTCTCAGGTCCTCCTGCACCGTGTCTCCCTGGATGTTACCATGCTCCTGCCTTAATGATAATACATTGAACTTCTAAACCTGTAAGCCAGCCCCAATTAAATGTTGTCCTTATAAGAGCTGCCTTGGTCAAGGTGTCTGTTCACAGCAGTAAAACTATAACTAAAACAGTGACCAAGTTGGCTTTATCTCTGAAATACAGAAATAGTACAGCACTTGCAAGCTAAAATAATGTCACATAAATGGACTAAAAGACAAAAAGCACACAATCATTTTCCAAAGATTGATAAAATCCAATATGCCTTCATGATAACTATTAGAGAATATAAGGCTAGAGAATACAATAAAAGCTATATATGAAAAAACTATAACCAATATCTTCCTCAATGAAGAAAAGCTTGAGGCAATTCTACAGTGTCAGGAACAACACAGGGATGGCTACTGTGTCCACTCCTTTTCAGTACTATCCCCAAAATACTAGGTAAGCAATAAGGCAAGAGAAGGAAATTAAATGGATACAAATAGGGAAAGAAGTCAAACTACCTATATTTGCAAATGATACATACTATAAATTAGAGATCCCAAAAATTGTACCAGAAAACTCTCAGCAACATGGCAGTGTACACAATCAACCTTCATAGCTTTTCTATCAGTACACTAATAACAAACATACTAAGAAGGAGATCATGAATATAGTATCCTCAAAGAAAATAAAATATCTAGGGGTAAACCCAAACAAGGAAGTAAAGGAACCCTACAATGAAAACTTTTAAGCCACTGAAGACACGAATAAAGATACTAGAAGATGGGAAGGCAGAATTAACATTGTAAAAATAACCATTCTACCAGAAGCTACCTACAGATTCACTGTGATCTCAATCAAAAGCCTCATCCCATTATTAGCAGAAATATTTATAGGAACCACCAAAGACCCAAGACAGCTAAAACAATTTTGAGCAACCAAATTAAAAATCCAAACAAAAACAACCCCCAACAATGTTAGAGAGATTTTACCATTCCAGGTTTTAAGTTGTATTACAGAGCCATAGAAGTAAAAACAGTGTAGGACATGTACACCAATGGAACAAAATGGCAGGCATAGCTTTATAACTTAACTTTATAACATAACTTCATAACTTCAGCTGCGTAATATTTGACAGAGATGCCAACAATATATTACAGAAAAATGAAAACATTTTGAAACTATGGTACTGGGAAAACTGGTTGTCCACATGCAGAAGAATGAAATTAGACCCGTATCTATCACCTTGCACAAAAAATAACTCCAAATGGTTCGGTCCCCAACTCCGAAAAAAAGAAAAAAGAAAAAAAAATTAAAAAAAATAAACTCCAAATGAATCACTAAGCCTGAAAACTGAAACTGCTAGAAGAAAAAATAGGCAGTTTCTTATATTCCTACATAAAATAAGTAGATATAGGAAAGCATCCTGGATAGGACTCCATTTGTGCAAGAACTAAGGCCAACAGTTAACAAGTGTGACTTCGTGAAACTAAAATGCTTCTGCACAGCTAAAGAAACAGTGAAGTGGGTAAAGAGAAAGCGCACAGAATGGAATAGAATCTTAGCTAGGTGTACATCTGATAGAAGATTAGTATCTAGAATGTATAAAGAACTTTTTTAAAAAAAGTCAAAACAACAACAAAAACCAAATTGCCCATTTAAAAAAGAGGCCTGGAGCCTGAATAAAGAGTTCTCCAAAGAAGGGAAAAAATAGCTAAGAAATAGCTCAGAAATCGTTCATTGTCCCTAGTAAATAGAGGAATGAAAATCAAAACAACTTTGAGATTTCAGCTTACCCCAGTCAGGATAGCAATGATCCAAACAAATACTGAAGGGGATGCAAGGCTGTAGGGACCCTCATTCACTGTAGGTAGGACTGTGAACTGGTGTAGCCACTGTGGAAATGAGGTCCCAAAATTTACAAATAAACCTACCATATGACCCACTTATCCCACTTGTGGGCCTGTGTCCACAGACATTTCCTCAGCCATGTTCATGGCTTGTCTGGTCACAATAGCGAGAATGGAAACTGTCTGACTATTGTACAACTGAGGAGGAACGGGTAATGGAACGTGGTACATACACAGTGACAGTTTTTCTTTGAGTGAAGTAACCCCAGAAAGACAAATGCCACACATATTCTCTCTCTCTTCAAAGGCTAGCTCTAAATCTTCAGATATGAATAGTGTGACCTATAGTTACTACAGAAAGTAGGAAAGTAAAACAGGAACATTGTTGCAGTAGGGGGGAGGGTGATGTTGGAGATCAATAGAGAAGGCGATATCAGGGTACAGTAGCCATAAGGATGTCTGATAAAGCCATAAGGCAGTGGGAGTGGGAAAGAGGCAGATACAGAAGAAGGTGGAGGATGGTAAAGGGAATAATGTGATATGAGTGATTTGAGAGTGGACATGGAGAAATAGGAGTGCCAATTCCCAATTGATACAGCTAGAAACACTCCCACACCGAAGGTCTTGGGAGTAGGACCAGAAAGATTGTAAGAGACAGGATTAGGGACTTCTGTGAGATGTGTCTCCTAGTTATGTCGGAAACTATCCATAAAGTCTCACCAACATGACCACCAGATGTGGGAGCTGAACAAGGAGGACATCAGTGAACATGCTAACTTGGATGGGGGAGAGCCCATGCGATCCTAGTCCTACAGAAAGAACTACAGGCTGGCTACTAAGTAAATCTAGAAGCAGAAGCAGAAGGGGCAGCCCTCCCCAGAGAAAAACATTCAGCCTTGAAAACATACACACAGGGAGTTAACGGTGTGTGTGTGTGTGTGTGTGTGTGTGTGTGTGTGTGTGTACATACATGCAATAACAATTGATGAAAATACAGACCATAAATTTGAAAGAGAGTAAGAGGGAAGGGTATGTTGGAGGGAGAACAGTTATAATTAAAATACATCTTTAAAATAACAATAAAACCTTTCCTTCCCAAGTTGCTTTTGATCATGGTGCTGGTGAATTTAATGTCAACTTGACACAAACTGGAGTCATTTGGGAAGACAGAACCTCAGTTGGCAATGTGACCTTGCTAGCATCTGTGGACAAGTCTGTAGTGCATTTTCTTGACGATTGATGTGAGTGGGCCCAGCTCACTGTGGGTTGTGCCCACTCGGGGATGGTGGTCTTGTTTTTTTAAGAACGGAAGCTAAACAGGGCATAGGGAGCAGACCAGGATCTTGGCAAGCCTTCATGGCTTCTGCTTTAGTTCTGCATCTGAGTTCCTGCCCTGACATCCCAGAATGGTGGACTTCTCACTTTAAGATGAAGTAAGCTCTTTTCAAGTTGATTTTGGTCACAGTGGGTGTTGTATCGTAGCAAGGGAAACTGTAACTAAGATAAATAGCAAAAGTTTAAGTCTCTCTGTACTGATGTTAAGTCTTACACAGAATATTGTTTTGATGCACATATGGATGCTGTTTTATATTGTCTTCTATTGTTGTGAAAACACAATGACCAAAAGCAACTTAGGTCAAAATGGCTTATTTTAATCTTATAACTCAGGTCACACCCTATCACTTAAGGAAGTCAGTGCAGGAACCTAGAGCACGAAATTGAAGCAGAAATGATGGAGTGACACTCAGTGCTTTCTGGCTTGCTCCTTGGAGCTTGCTCAACTGCCAAAAGTTAGGGAGGTGGGGGATGTCTGGGGGTTTGGGGGGACAGCCCCAACAGTTGACAGATTGCTGAGAGGAGATAAGGAGTTGGTGAGGGAGGAGTTAATCGGCCTGATTAACTTGACGTTCTGACTGACTAGCATTCAGGTTGCTTCTTTATTTATACAGATTACACAGAGCACAGACAGACTCATGATTATCCAAGAAGTATGGATTATATCATTTTGTCTCTGGACATATGTCTGATTTTTCATTACATATCTGGGTTCAGTCACAATTAGAAAGTACAAACAGAACAGATTTTATTATTATCAGCCCTTTAACTCCAGTTCAGAGAATCTAAAGGCTCTCTCCTCCAAAGAAGCACAGTTATTGTATGACAGCCTGCTTTTAGGCTGGCAGTGTTTGCAGTTTGAAAGCACTCCAGGCAAGCAGAAACTATCTGCTTTTTAGGAGTAACAAACATTAACACCTAACTCCTTTTCTACATTATTTAACATCTACACTGTAAAGTAGGAAGTTATTTCAGTCAACCCATCTTAGTTACTGAGTTCCGCTCCTCCAGGGCTATACCCTGTATGATCCCCTGACTTTAAACTACATTTTCAGAGTGCTCTAAGCATATTATAAAAGAAGGCCTTGAATCTGTAACGTATCCTCCAGCCAGCCAGGTTTTGTCAGTTGTCTCTGTTTATCCTACCCCACTTACACTGTTTGGGTTTTCTTGAGGGTGGATATCCCAAGATTTTTAGAGTTATAGCCTCAAAGAAATTTCAAGCATTTTTGTACTTATCATGATCTCTGGGGCATAAGGAAGACTTCCAAATAGGGCCAGATGAAGTTATTTCCCTAAAAGCAGAAGGGATAGTAAGTTTAGGACTTTCCTAGAAAGACTCAGACATAACTTTCTTGGGAAAATACATAAAATGAACGATAATGCAGAAAGTCCCTAGGAATGCAGCAGCCAGAGACCAGAACCCGAAGTGAGAGACAGAGTGACAGCGATGGCAGCATTCAGCTCAGTGCTGCTGGGCTGTCACAACTGTGCTGGCTTCATGACTTGGTCGTTTTTGGTGGATATGGCTGTGCCACTTGGCCTGCTTTCTTTTTTTTTTTTTTTTTTTTCTTATTTCTTTTTTTCTGGAGCTGGGGACCGAACCCAGGGCCTTGCGCTTCCTAGGCAAGCGCTCTACCACTGAGCTAAATCCCCAACCCCTTGGCCTGCTTTCTTAAACAAGCTCTCTGAGCTTGGCCCTCCCCATAAATAGTTAATCTAGAAAATGGCCAATAGACTTGCCTACCGGCAATCAGATTAAAGTATTTTCTCCTTAAAGGTTCCTCTTACCAGACAACTCTGGCAAGTTGACAAAAACTAATCAGGAGATATATTATTAAAGAATGTGATTCCTGTTGACTACATTAAAAATAAAGTTAGTAATGCCCCATTTAAGTGAAATAACTGGGCTGGACAGATGGCTCAGTGGTTAAGAGTGCTGACTGCTCTTGCAGGGGTCCTGAGTCAATTCCCAGCAACCACATGATGACTCACAACCATCTGTAATGGGATCTGATGCCCTCTTCTGGTGTGTCTAAAGACAGTGACAGTGTACTCATATACATAAAATAAATAAATAAATCTTAAAAAAAAAAGAAATAACTATGTACCTATATGACACAGGTTTTAAGACTGGAGAGTATCAACGTAAGACAATGTGGGGAAGGAGACTGCTTTCTGTATTTTACTTACAAGTGTGGGCTTTTCTCTGATTGAATTGTTTAGCTTATTTGTATGCTGCTTTGTTAGTGTTGTCTGTTTAGAGAAGTCATTTCTTTTGCTCTCGTATGATCTCTTTTCAGAGCAGTGGAAAGAGCTCAGTGCTGGAAAGCCTAGTGGGGAGGGACCTTCTTCCCAGAGGGACTGGTGTGGTCACCCGGAGACCTCTTATTCTGCAGCTGGTCCACGTTTCACCAGAAGATAAAAGAAAAACAACAGGAGAAGAAAATGGTAAATTTCAGAGTTGGAGTAAGAATTATTTTTAAATGCTACTCCTCCCTCTTTTTTTTCTAATTTCAAGATAGGGATTTCAAAGTAAAAGTTGATTAGTGAATTGGAAGATAGTAGCTATAGCAAAATCAGAAATCTTTAGGAGTGGTGTCAGTATTTAATATGAACACTTGGGAAGCAGAGACAGGTGGATCCCCGAGTTTAAGGCCAGGCTGGTCTATAGAGTAAGTTCTAGAACAGCTAAGGCTACACAGAGAAACCGTGTCTCGACAAAAACCAAGACACAAAATAATTTTTATTGATTTGAAATGCAGAATAAAGTTGAAGCTTCTTATTGTACTTGCCCTCTCCTGGTATCCTGTGCTCACTAATTTCAATTACATATTGCTTTAGTCCAAGAGAAGAGCTCTTACTTACAGAAAGATCTCTTGGTTTTGTGAGATAATGTAGTCTGAATGGGCTTCAGAACTACCATATAGCTGAGAATGACTTCAAACTTGAGATGGTCCTTCCTCTACCTCCTAATTACCTAGTTACAAACAGATGCTACCAATGTTATAGGAAGAGATTTAATTTTAAAAGTATTATACCTAATTTTATTCTTCTTACACTTCTCTATAATATACTATTTGTACTTTTAAAGGTCCTCCCTTTTGTAATGTTCTGTTTATAATACCTAAACTAAGGGGTTTTTTTAATAGATAATATGAAAAGTGAGACCAGAGTATGAGTATATTTATGGTTTTACGTAGCTGAATCTTTAAAAACTAAAAATATTTTAAGATATATTCTGTATTAATAAACTTTAAATTGCTTATGATACATCTTTACATCCTGTATTAATCATATTAGTGAGTTTTGCAGTGTCTGAGAATAATCCATCCAGTATTCTGTTCAGTTCAATGTCTGACTTAGACTCTGTCTCCTAACATTCTCTAAAACTACTGACTTTCAGAGCGTGTCTGTAAGTGATCGCGATAGCTGTCCTTACCTGCAGGGATTTGTTCTCAGTGCAGTTTTGTTTATCTTCTGACCTGAGGTGGGGTGATAGTATTACATTTGGGTTTTTTCCCTGCTCATCATAGAAGATATTGGTGGTGATGCTGATTTTATTTAAAAGTAGGCGGAGAAACTTGTCATGAGCATCTACCATGACTTTAAAACAGGGACTCCAAAATAACTGAAGAAAGTTAATGAGCTTGTAGATATTAGTAATATTTTATAATAGATGATCAAGTAGGAAACCTTTAGTTACTAGGCCTCTTCTCCATATGCTAGCTATTTATATTTTAACATTTATTATTGACGTTATTTTTGTTTTATTTATTTTATTTTGTGATAAAGTCAACTACACAGCCCTTACTGGCTTATGAAAGTTTGAACCTTAAATTTAATCATTCTTAGCTGATCTGTTGCTTAGCCTCAAATATCTAGAATAAAAATTTCAGAATTTTGTTCTCACCAGTTACATCAAACACATTACCTAATACCTTAAACCAAGACTTTGAGAATCTTAGGGCTTTAGATCTTTTTTTTCCTCAGCCATTTTTGAAAGGACAGTATCTCTATCAGAGTCTTTGCAAATGTGATGTTTCCTTAAATAATTTGTTGCTTGTTAAGAAAGAGTGTAAACATGTTGGTTCCTTGATCACCTTGATTATATGCCCAGCGTGTTTTGTTGATATGGGAGCAGGTCAGTAAAGCTGCGCATTTTTATCAGCACATATATTATTTCTGAGCCTAGGTCCTGCTATTATGTGTGTGTTTACATACATGTGTGCATGCATACATACATCTGTCTTTGCATATAAAGAAAAATATCTATTATGCTCCCACTCACAGTGATGGCTACTTTTGAGTACAAAATAGATGCAAATTTGAGTGTTAAATTTCATCCTTATTCCTCCATAATTCTTTGCTTCCTTTTTCTAAAGGTTTTTTTTTTTAATATATTTTATGTAAGGATATGTGTGTGGATATGGTATGTGTGTGCTATGGTAACTACGCTCTAGTCAGAGCACAACTGACCATGTGGGTCCTGGGGCTGGAACTTGGGAAGTCAGTCTAGGCAGCAGGCCTTACCTCTTGAGCCGCCTTGCTGGCAATCCTTACCTTCTCATCAAAGCCACTTGCTTCTCTACATAAGCAGTTTATATCGAATCATTCTGACGTTGTGGAAATGAAGAACTAATAAAACAGATTAACATTCAGTTTAGATTTAAAACACATGAGCAGTGAAAGGAAATAACTTTGAAGCAAGCACACCTAATAGAAACCATTAAAGATTAACAACAAGCCAGACCTTTGTATTTGGTTCTCTTTATTTCCCTCCAGTTCTACTTTCACTTACTTACTCTCTATTAGTTTAGATCCATGAGGGGGTCCAGTGGCCTTTGCAGGAACTCCGCTTTGGAATTAAGAACAACTGTCCCACTGCTTCTGTGGGCCTGAGGTACCAAGAGTATTCTTGATCTGGCTCAGGTTGCCTCAGGAGTCAGTGTTGTTTTTGCTTTGTACATTTAAGTGCATGTCTTGCATAAAAGAATTCAGTGTCTTGGTTATAAAACCTTATTATAAAAGCTCCTTGAGGTTTTTACATAAGAAAGGCCCAGTTACCAATAATGGGTTAAGAGTAACACACTGTAAAATGAAACAAAGTGTAACTTTAAACCGAGGTCTATGAAAGCTGATAAAATACTTTGTTTAATGTTTGTAATGAATACTAAGTACAAGAACTGTGACAGTAGAGTCCTGTTGGATTGAGCTCATGCATTTGTGGTGTTTTGCTAAATGCAATTTATATTTTAAAGAAACTATCCTTGTGAACAGTCATTTTCAGCAAATAGCATTTACTTACTAACTCTGAAGGTTGTAAAGGCTGTGCTTATCATACTTGCTACCCTCTTGTAAACCAGATGGCTTATCTCCCCCACAACAGGATTTCAAATGTCTCAGGCAAACTTCGAGAGTAAAATGGAAATTCACTTAGTAAAATTCTTAAAAAGTTGAAGTATCACACACAATGTGCAAATTATTAGTACATAAAATATTTGTTCTTATGATTCTCATAAGTTTTAATAATTAAATGCTTATGCACATTTGAAGTGTAATCGTGTTTCTACACATTTCAGTTCTTTAAACGTTTAAAGTTTTAGGGATAAGCACTAAAATTACTTTGTGCTATTTATTTCTCTTTAACTACAGACCCTGCTACATGGAAAAACTCAAGACACCTTTCTAAAGGTCTCTTTATCCATTTGTTTTTAGCCCTCCCTCCCTCCCTTTTTCGTGTGCCTGCATGTGTGCTTATGTACCCTACAGGCTGTGCGCACCTTTTTTCTTCCATTTTTATTTGCCTGTTTCCATTGATTGCAGGTTTTGGTGGTTCTTGTTAGTATTTTGGCATTGCATTAACATGCAAGCCCTTTTTGGTGACAGAATTTAATTTTTACAAAAACACAACTGCAGATACTGGAACTTTTATATGACTAATTAAGTTAAAATACCCCTTTTGTATGTAGTAGTGCCTCCATGAGTTCTGTCACCTACATTAGTCTGGTCTGTCAAAGGTCCTTTTCAGAAGAAGGTTCTAAGCTTCAAGTAGATGAACATTTTATTTGCAAAAAGGATCTGGTTTTATATACCTTTATTCTAACAAAGAACAATATACCTTTTACTAAGTAAGTATTTATATGAAAATCTTACTTTTATTTTAAGTGACTTTTATATATTAAATACTTTAAATCATTAAGATATTTAAGTTTCTGAATTTGGTGAAGGCAGAGTAGCAGTGCTTGGGTAAGATGTCAGGAACAGACTGGAAACTAGCCAGGTGTCAGTTCCTTACATACATATATATTTCTATTTTCACTCACTTTGCATTCATTTCTGTTTTATAATTCCATAAGAAAATATAGACTTGACCTTAGGAGAAATCACATTGGCAGTCTGCATTACAAGACAACTACTACCCTGCCACTGAGAGCTTTATACGCAGCCAACAGAAAACCAAATAAAAGACCAGGATTTTCAAAAGCAGAAAAATTAGCTATTTCATTCATATATGGCATGTATATTTTAACTGTTATGTACACGTTTGCTTTATGATTTTTTTTTGCATTATCTAGTGGGGTTTTTAATTTTCCTTTCTAGTTCTTTAAAATTTTTAATTGGATATTGCTTTCATATATAAAGAAATTATTATAATCACAAATAGGAAATGAACAATTTATTTGTAAAAAAAAAATAGATTTCAAATTCAGGGAGGACTTTCAGGCAACTCTACTTGAAATTAGTCCTGCCTTTGTAATCTGTGGCGTACTTTAAAAATGTGAATGTGTATTTAGCAGATCCTAAAATTAAAACATCTGTTAACTTGTAGTTAAAAAAAAAGTTTATTGTGTTACCTTTTTAAATTCCTAATTATAAAACTTAATTTCCAGTCTTTAAAAAATGAGTCTTTCTTTTTCTAGGAGTTGAAGCAGAAGAATGGGGTAAATTTCTTCACACCAAAAACAAGGTAATCACTGAAGAATATAATTAAAAAAACATAGAAAATAGCATTTTGCAAAGAAACAGTTAGTGTCTTACTGGAAGTGTCTCTTGCTTCCTGTAAAGTAGAACTTTTCTCAGTGACGCTTCTCACTGCTGTACTTTAACTTGCCTTGACTCTGTCTAATGTGGACATTTTTAAATATTGTGACATCAGGCAACTTTGAAACAAATCTTAGAAAAATGTATGTGTATGTGAGAAATGTGAACTAATTTTCTGCAGTAAATCCATATATATTCTTTAAATGTGGCCTCCATCCCTTAAGAGTGTCTGGTCTTATTTAGAATTTGATTCTTTTTGTTTTAATAATTTTTAGCTTTACACAGATTTTGATGAAATTCGACAAGAAATTGAAAATGAAACTGAAAGAATTTCAGGAAATAATAAGGTAGGCATTATTTCAAACCTGGAAGACTTTTCGAAAAGTAAATCCATTGCTGAATGTTTTCTGTATATAATAATATTTAAGTGTATTGTACAGTCACACTCTTCTCTCCTTCTAGAACTACTCCTTACATGCTAGGTAAGTGTTCTCCCACTGAGCTATATTCTAAAGCCTTAATAATACTATTATTTTTTTGAGACAGTGTCTCATGAAATTATCAAAGCTAGTCTTGAACTTGGAATACACCTGTTTCACCTTCCTGAGTAGCTGGAAATTACAGTCATGTGTTGCCTAGGTTGGTTTATAATTTCATAATCTTAAGCTTTCTTAAAAAATGAAGTACTCATGCAAGGCAGTGGTGGCCACACCTTTAATTCCAGCATTTGGGAGGCAGAGGCAGAGGCAAACTCTGTGAGTTTGAAGCCAGCCTGGTCTACAGAGAGCTCCAGGACAATCAGGGCCACACAGAGAAACCCTGTCTCAGACAACAAAAACAACACCACCAGAGTATTCCACAAACATAAAAACTTAAGTGAATAATTATCTCTCTTGTATAAGTTGTCTTGGTTTATATCTGAGTTCCCAGGATTGGGGCAGTAGAGGCAGGCAGATGTGAGTTCAAGGGCAGCTTGAGATATACACTGAAATAGTTTTGTAAACACCAAAGGCTAGGGACAGAGCTCAGTGGTAGACTGTTTGGTGAAAGAGGTGAACTAGATCTTCGGCAACACATGCAGTTTCTATTCTATTGCTGTGATAAAAACTCTAACAAAAGCGAGGGGGAAGGAAGGGTTTTATGGTCCATTGTGGCAGGGAAGTGACAACAACAGGAGCTTGAAGCAGCTGCTCACATGTTCAGAATCAGAAGGAAATATTGAGTGCAGGAATACATACTAATTTTTAACTGTCCTTTTCTACTTACATAGTTGAGGTACCACTCAAAAGTTAGATAAGTCTTTTATCTAATTCAAGAGTGATAAAGACCATCTCCTACAGGCGTGCCCTTTCCCCAGGTGATTCTATTTTCTGCAAGTCAACAGTATGTGTGCACACATAAACACACATACACACACACACCTTAAAACTTTTATACATATAAAGTACTTCACTTATATTTTGTGAACTTAATTACATAGTACTTGTTTATAGTTAAATTTTTCTAAGAATGTGAGAATTTAAATCAAGCATCTTAGGATACTTTTAATGTCAAAATCGGCCTCATTTAAATCCATTTTATACCCTTCACTGTAATTACTGTTCTCTTTTTATGTTTATTGCTATTCTGTATTATCTGGAGGAACATTGAATCTCACAAGTGACCTTGAGCCTAGTGATAATATCCAGTATATACTCGTTGCCAGATAGTATGATACAGTAGTTACTTCCTGACGGATAGTATGATACAGTAGTTACTTCCTGACGGATAGTATGATACAGTAGTTACTTCCTGACGGATAGTATGATACAGTAGTTACTTCCTGACGGACGGCGAGGCATTTTGAGCAGCGTTGAGGCTGTGTGCCAGTTGAAAATATTTGTCTCTCTCAGTACCAGTGCTTTGCTGAGTGTCAGACTCTGAGCTGGCGCCTTCCAGTCCCTGCTGTTGCCTGTTGCCACCACACACCACACTTCCCTAAATGCCTCACAGCAGCTGTACCTGGAATGTGACAGGAGTATAACTAGATTATGTCAGGGTGGCTTTGTGTCTTGGGGATCTGAAAACTGAGATATATTGTCTGAGCAGACTCACTATGTATGTACAAATTTCCACTTGATGTTCCAATATGTGACCAAATTAGTGGGAATAGCTTCTCCTCTATTATTCTCTCAATTTAGCACCATCAATTCAGGAGCATAATTTTGGATAAATAAAAATGCATTATTTTTAAGTACTTAATCTGTTAAACGCTTTTTTAAAAATTGGCATATAAATATAATAAAGTAAAATGTATAGGGAGAAGAAATGTTATATATTAATGGTATAAGGTTGTATAGGATGATAATCCTTCTTTGTTATTTGATTGGCTGCCTTCTCCTTTATATAATTCATCAAACTTTTATTATTGAAAGATTTTAGGAACCATAGCTTAATAAATACTTTAAGGCATCTAAACTCTATGTACTTGAATATAGTTTGCTCTAGCATTTCATAATTCATTGAAATTCATTTTAATATAGTTGAATCTTGTTTCTAGGGAGTAAGCCCTGAGCCAATCCATCTCAAGGTTTTCTCGCCCAACGTTGTCAACCTGACGCTTGTGGATTTACCAGGAATGACCAAAGTAAGGAACAGCTGTTAAAGGAATGTGTTTTATTTTCTGTTTAACATTGACCTAATGAGAATAATGAGTAATTTCACAGTTATTGTTATTATCAGATCATTTTATATAGTTTAGCCCTTCTTTCTCCTTAAAACACTTTCTTTACCTTGGCTCCCAGGGTATCTACAGTTTCGTCTGTAATCTTGCTGGCCACCTCTTTCCAGTGTCTTTTGCTGGTTTCTTCTCATCTCACCTAAGTCTGTAATCAGAGTTTTTTTTTTTTTTTTTTTTTTTTTTTTTGGCCTCTTGTCCTCTTGAAGTACTCATATTATAATCTAATTAGGTTGATAGTATTTTCAGATCTTCAGCTTTTAGTGCATTAATTTGAATATGTGAACATTCAGATTATTTCCAGATACAAGTCCAACTATCCACTTGGTATACACATTGCAATGTTTTAATAAGCTTTACTATGTCCAGTATCAAACTCCGATCTGTGTTTAATCCTTCTGTCATCTTCCCTATCTGCATAGATGGCAATCCCACTGTTCTAATCGATCAGCCAAAACCTTACAGTCATCACTGACATTTCTTAACTGTCTCTTCCCCTTCCTTTCAGCAAGTCTCCTAGGCTTTCCTTATTTTTATAATATATCCAGAATTCTGTCACCTCTAAGTATATTCATGACAGGTAGTAACTCTTGTTATTTCACTCGGATTGTATAATTAAACTTACAGGGTAAATAATAGGTCTCTCTTTTTTACTTTTAGTAACCACACTGTTCTATTAAAATGAAAATTAGATCATCATTTCTTGGCTTAAAGTCTCTTCACTGACTTCCCAGTTACCTCTTTACCGAGAGTACAAATTAAAGTTCTTATAAATGTCTATTCCTGTCTCTTTTCGCACTTCTCTAGTTTGTTTGTATATTTAGACATCCCAGGATAGCCTCTAACCATCTGTAGTGGGGAATTTCTACTCTCCTAGATCCTGGGATTACAGGTTACCACGCTCTGTCCTTTTTTTTTTTTTTTAATTTCTGCTCAGTCATTAATCATCATCATCTAATTGAGGTAGATCCTGATTATTCTGTTTTTAAACATCATCTAAAGCAAGAATCTAAAGGCATCATTCGCCAGGCTCTGTTCTGTTCTGCTCTACTCTGTGTTGTTGCTAAGTACATCTGCCACTGAGATGATGAGTGTGCCTTAGTATTTACTTACTCATAGTGTGTGTGTGTGTGTGCGAGCGCGCTGCTTATCACTGAGAGCTCGTCTGTATGCAGTGTGTGTGTGTGTGTGTGTGTGTGCGCGCTGCTTATCACTGAGAGCTCGTCTGTATGCAGTTGGTGCTCAGCAGTTCTTGACATGATTTATGCAATAGTGAATTTTTGATATTTGAGGCTTTGGCCATTACTAGATTAACAAATACCTCTATAGCACATTATTAATTTAGTTATTTGTATATATAGAAATACCTGTATTCTATGAATTAAATGCGTAGAAAAAGCTGAGTTGATTTTTATATAGTTCATCTTCGTTTGATCTAGGTACCTGTAGGTGATCAGCCCAAGGATATTGAGCTTCAAATCAGAGAACTTATTCTTCGGTTCATCAGTAATCCCAATTCCATTATCCTTGCTGTCACTGCTGCAAATACAGATATGGCAACGTCAGAGGCACTTAAGATTTCCAGAGAGGTAGATCCAGATGGTAAGGACAGATGTTTATATTAAATAGATGTTGATTTACAGTGGTAAATCTTTCCTCAAGAAAAGAATTTTATTGAAAGGAGTGTATCCAGTAGATCTCAGTAGAGATCTTAAAATGCTTTCCTGCTTTTCTAACAAATTTAAATGCAATTAAGATGGAAAATAGTTACTTGATTGCTATAAAGGAAAACGTTCCTCATAAGGTATATATTCTCAGTAGCTGCCCAATTATAATTTTGACATCAAATTACTTTGTAAAATGTTTCCTTGTTTGTGTAAATGGAATCTCAATTTTTGAATAGCCAACATTTAAGAACAAATAACTCATAATTGTATAGATTATTGTGATGCAGGAGAGATAATTAATAGAATTTACTGTCTGCAGATTAAAAACAAACACACTAGTAGACAAGCTCAGTACAGAGGAGAGTCTTTTAAGGCATCTCCGTTATAAACCATTCTTTTCCCAGGTTGCAATTTTGTGATACTTAGGATACTAGAGGTGTCTCTGAGTCTGTATGAAATGCTAGCTTTGTGAGTAAGTGGGCAATTGACCCACAGGAAACTGTTTTGTCACCTAGATTCTTGACAACCAGCATCTGTGTTACAGGCTTTTTCTGCTTTGAAAAATAATCTCAAATAAAAATTTGATAGGAATACTATAAGTACAATCAAAACTTCCATGATTAGTCATGTGTGATGGTGCCCACGTATACTCCTAGCACTTGGGAGGTGAGAACAGGAAAAGGTCACTATCAGTCAGCTACAGTGAGTGTGAGGCTAGCCATATCTGAAATCCTGTCTCTAAATACACACACACGCGCACACACACACACACACACACACACACACACACACACACACACACAAAATAATCATGCAAAGATGGAGATACATTTGATCTAGTAATATTTTTTTGTTGTTTTTTTTGGGGGGAGGAGTGGTTGGTTTTTTGTTTTGTATTGTGTTGTTTTAAGACAGTATCCCACTGTATACCCTGGCTGGCCTGGAACTTGTATGTAGATGATCTAATAATCTAAATTGACAATACATTACAGGGAAATAATTTCAATCAGTATTAATATATAGAGAGATGTCAGTTGCAAATGTATTTCCAGTGCAAGAGTGAGGACCCAGGTTCATATCCCTAAAAGGCAGGCACAGAGGAACACCTTAGCAGCCCCAGTGCCTGAGGCAGGAGGAGAACAGCAGACAGACCCCTGGAGCTTACTGTTCAGCCAGTTTAGCCAGCAGGTGGGATCCGACTTCAGTGAGAGGCCCTGTCTCAAATAATAGGGTGGAAGGTAATTGAGGAAGACATCCCATGACTCCACATAAATACGCATGCAGAGCACATACACAGAAGCAGCTAAGGGCAATGTAGATGTAATTTCTTAATGGGAATAAGATAATGTGAAATCACTATAAGTAGGGATTTGTAAATTGGGAACAAAAGAAAAAAGTCCATAACTGGGAAAATGCCTATCTGAAGTTGTACCTGCCAGAGCAGCTGGAATTGTTACATGTATTGATGTGGAGTGCTGTGTTCACTTTGGGAAAGAAGAACAACTCCAGTCAGCAATTGCATGTTACGTTTTCATTTGAAAACCTCTTGGGAGCCTGGTAAGCTAGCACATAGAATACCAGCAAATGGATAAATGGATTAGCTCAGGCTGTTGTGCACTCAGATATCCTGTTTCAAAAATCTGGGGCTTAGCAGGTTGATTGTTTGGCAAGTGAAGGCTCTTGCTGCTAAGTCTGATGATCTGAAAGGAAAGAACAAACCCCATCCTAAAGCTCATATATATGCAGTTCTAGTTAGATGCCCCTTCGATTCCTTCCAGAGGAAGGAGTTGAGTCTGTGGTTAAGAGCACTTGCTAATGTTGTGGAGGACCAGAGTTTGGTTCCCAGCAACTATAGCAGTCAGCTCACAACTGTCCTTATGTAACTGTAACTCCAGAAGATCCACCACCCTCTGTGGCCTCCCTCGCATGCACAAACATAGACACACTCATATACACATAATTTTTAAAAGTTATTTCCAAAAGTTACTCATGAAAACAAATTTTAAAATTGCATGCCATATTTAAATTTATTTTAGATAAAGTACTGGAAGCAAAGGGTAGAAAAATATTTAACAAAATGGTGAAAGAGGCCATGTGTTAAGTACAACTATAGATGAAAATTTTCCTTTACTAAACTTAATGCTGTTTTTTTAATGGATCTCTCCTCCCTTCCTTTTTATATTTACCAGGGCGCAGAACTCTAGCTGTAATCACCAAGCTTGATCTCATGGATGCGGGTACTGATGCCATGGATGTATTGATGGGAAGGGTTATTCCAGTCAAGCTTGGAATAATTGGAGTAGTTAACAGGTTAGCTATTTAAATAGAATAAAGGGGCTGGAGAATTGGTTCTGTGGTTAAGAACACTTGTTACTCTTCCAGAGGACCAGAGTTTGGTTCCCAGCACACCCATATTGAGTGACTCACAACCACTTAAAACCACAGCTCTAAGGGATCCATCACCCTCTGCTGCCCTCCAAGGGTACCATCAGCATACATGTGCTCATATAAATATGCAGATGCACACATATACACGTAAATAAGAAAAGAATGGTTTTTTTTTTGTTTTTGTTTTTAAGAATAGGATAAGAATCATAGCATTCTTACTTCAAAGCAAGTCTGAATTTCTGAAAATCAGTCTGAAATGTGGTACTGTCTTGTTTCCCCTCCTGTTCTAATGCTGATATTGCTGCAGAGGTCAATGCACTATAAAGAGATGAGGTTCATAATATCTCTCTTGAGTATTTTTGTGGGGGGGGTGGTGGTGGTGGTGGTGGTGGTGGTGGTGGTGGTGGTGGTGGTGGTGGTGGTTTTGGTTTTTTAAGTATTAACCTGTATGTGGAGGTCAGAGGACAATGGCAGGACCCAGTTTTCTCTTTCTCTCATTTGAGTGTTGGGGTTTAAACTTGGGTATCAGGCTCAGCAGCAAGTGTTTTTACAGAGTCACTTCCGAGGCCCTTTTTAAACATTTCTTCCTCTCTGAGTTTTCTAATGAAAAGTGTTTCTAAGGTAATAAGTAAACAAACAGGAGATGACTAATAATTAGCTTTTACAAATTCTTGCCTGCTATTTAAATTATGTATAAGGGCATTGGGTAAAGAAAAAGTATTATTTAATTTGTGCCCAATCAAGAAAATTTAAAGGGAGTGGAATTCTAATGACCATTTTAATCCCATATCATTAGTAATACTGTGTTATTGCCAGAATGTAACTTGGAAACTTTAAGGATACATCCTAAAAAATGCTGGCATTAAAAACGTTAGAACAGAAACAAAACAACTAGTATTGACTATTTCTTGTCAGTGAGCAGTTTGTAGCGGTGTTGAGATTCTCACGGGAGGCAGGACTTGTGCGAGGCAGTAACGGTTTCTCTTAGGTCAGAGATTCTCTATGGTATGGAAACTAGTTGTCAAGAGACCGAGTTTGTGCACGCGCGCGCGCGCGTGTGTGTGTGTGTGTGTGTGTGTGTGTGTTTCAAACCTTTATTTTTTTATTGGATATTCTCTTAATTTACATTTCAAATATCATCCCTTTTTCTGGTTTCCTCTCTAGCAACCCCCTATAACATCCCCCTCCCTTTGCTTCAATGAGGGTACTCCCCCACTAGGTCACCCACTCCCTCCCTCCTCCCTGCCCTGGCATTCCCCTACACTGGGTTGTCAAGCCTTCACAGAACCAAGGGCCTCTCCCCTGATGCCCAACAAGGCCATCCTCTGCTACATATGGGACTGGAGCCACCGGTCACTCCATGTGTATTCTTTTGTTGGTGGCATAGTCCCTGGGAACTCTGGGGGGTCTGGTTAGTTGATATTGTTGTTGCAAACCCTCGGGGTTGCAAACCCCTTCAGCTCCTTCAGTCCTTTCTCTAACTTCTCCATTGGGGACACTGTTCTCAGTTCAGTGGTTGGCTGCGAGCATTTGCGTCTGTATTTGTCAAGCCTTCTCAGAGCCTCTCAGGAGACAGCTATATCAGGCTTCTGCCAGCATGCACCTCTTGGCATCCGCAATAGTGTTTGGGTTTGGTGACTGTATATGGGATGGATCTCCAGATGGGACTGTAAGAGACCAAGTTCTAATTCTAGTTTCTACATGGTCTGGATATAATAGACTTTAAATCACTTGTAACATCTTTGGCCCGCAAGTCATTTAAAAACATTTATTTTATTAAGTGATATATAAGGTTGTCCCATTGTCTCTGTATGTTCCTCCATACATTCCTTTCCACACTTAAAGAAAACATATCTATTTTCTTTTCAGGCAAGCATGTGCTATATACACTACTGCATACTATATTTGTAGGTAATTACACTTTAAGTTAACTTTTTCATTTTTGGTAGAAATTAGTCATCTGCCCATGGATAAAATAAAGCAGATTAAGATATAATTACATTTGTACATCAATTTACAACCTATTTAAGGATACTGCTTTTGCTTATAGTTAATAGTAACAGTGAAGCTGATACTAGTCATCTTAAGTTCAGTCACACAGTTCAAATCTTGGCTGTCTGTGCCTTCCTTGTGTGAGTTCATTGAGACATCAGTGCCTTGTATAAAATGTAAGGTGATGCCCATTGCTGTGGAGGATCACTGGAGGCGTAAATAAACAGCATGTTAGAAGTCGGGAGGCATCATCTGATGCAGCCGCTCATGACTCGAGTTGAACAAGTTTGCTCTTTTTCAACCACAGGAGCCAACTGGACATTAACAATAAGAAGAGTGTAACTGATTCAATCCGTGATGAGTATGCTTTTCTTCAAAAGAAGTACCCATCTCTGGCCAACAGAAATGGAACAAAGTATCTTGCTAGGACTCTGAATAGGTAACATTTTCACTTTTTGAAGATGAAATGTTTTTGTTTTGCCACCAGTTGTCCTAGAATGTGCAGGTTTCATTTCAGATCTTTTCATACTGTTCCTTCCAGCTTCACTTCTGGGTTCCTGTGAAGCAAACGTCTGTTTTTTGGTTTGTTTGACATTAAATCATGTAGTCTGGATTGAGTATTCAGATAATTTTCTTAATTGGGAAGTGGGTTTTTTTTTTTTCAATTCAAACTCATTTCCCAAATTACTATCATATGGTTTAATATTCAAAAAAAATTTTGTTCAAGTAAAACATTGTCAGTATTGTTTACAATCAAGTAGTAATAACAAATTCTTGGGAAGCCCATCATACGGAGTTTACATTTGTGAAGCCCAGATCTCTGGAGTGGAGATTTAAAGTTGATCTAAGTTCCTGATAGGGATAAATTTGCTTATGGGGTCATCCTTTCTCCTTAAGAACCTCCAGAATCAACCAGCACCAGCCAAATCATTTAACTGTCCCCATGCCCACAAAGCAGCACCAGTGATTCAGGGCTTGGAGTCAGCCCCTAGCGGAGTCTGCTCATCTCTTTGTGCAGTTCATAGCTGCCTGTTTCTGGCTTGTTGAAGTGTCATCCAATGAAATCGAAATACGCATCTGTTTTATGTGATCCATGAGAACAGCAGCAGGCTGACTGGACAGCATCAGCGGCCGATGCAGATGCAGGAGGTTTAGAGACTGACGTCAGCAGAGCAGCTGCCACCACGGTACCTTGCCTGAGCAGTTAAGAAAATTGAACAGGATTTTGAACTTTAGTGAAATTAGATGACTTCCAAAACACTTCAGATTGCATGAATTTAATTAAATTGTTCAGTTATCACATGATGTGCTACAGATATCACGTGATATTCATAGACAAGCTAACTCAGAATTCCCTTTACGTTTATTCGTAATAGAAATAACATGAGTTCCATACCTACTGTTCTGAATATCTACTAATGCTGTAGGTACTAAAAAGCCTTCCTTGTGTATAAGTGACTAAAGTGAAAACCATTATTACTTATCCTATAAATTGAAGGAAAATGAATTTGGGTCTTAGTAAGATGGATTTATTTATACTAAGTATACTTAATACCTGTTGTAAAAGATAAGTTATTAAACCAGAATTCTAGGTAGACTTGGACTGAGTGGCCTACTTTAGATCACTGTGACATAAAATAATGTGCATTGCTTTGTTTTGGTTTTCTCGCAACCACCAGACTGGGTGGGCGAAAGGTCTATGTCAGTTAAATTGACTAAGGACCTCTAATTTAAGATTGCTGTATTTCTTGTTTTTGTGCTATGGTGGAAGAGCTAAAAATTTATTTTCTTATTCTTATAGTTACTTAGACGAACAGAGTACTTCTGACAGAATTATGTTGGGTTTTCCCCATATACCGTAGAATGTAATTCTTTGGTAGATTATAACTAGATGTCCTCTAACTCACTTCTGACACTATTTACATGAAGTCATTATTACTATAAAGGACGCAGTCAGAAGAGATAGGTAAGGTAAGGTACATGGATTATTGAAAGGTGAGCCCGGGCTTTAGACCCTTTCTGGGCGTGCTGTGCTGCACATACAGCCTCTCTAATTTCATGCACTCTCTCCTTGAGTTAGCAGTTTCCTCATATGACCAATTATTTCCTAGCCATTGGTGAGCAAGTTGTTTGGGATTGAACAGCTCAATCCTTCCACCTTTCTAGTCTTTCCAGTAACTAGCCACCAATCCTCAGACACTTTTAAGATCTGAGTACTAGAACGTTTTCCACTTTTTACACATTTTTAATTGACTTGTTTAAAGTATCAGAATATGTAGTTTTATGCTAAAACCCTGCTTTTCTAATCTTTCAGGTTACTTATGCATCATATCAGAGACTGTTTACCAGAGCTGAAAACAAGAATAAATGTCTTAGCTGCTCAGTATCAGTCTCTTCTAAATAGCTATGGTGAGCCCGTGGATGATAAAAGTGCTACTTTACTCCAGCTCATTACCAAGTTTGCCACAGAGTATTGTAACACTATTGAAGGAACGGCAAAGTACATCGAAACTTCTGAGCTGTAAGTAAGAAGGTTTTGTAAAGATTTGGGTGCTTGGATTGTAAGGATCTTTGCGGTGACTTAGATCATCTGTGATTATTATCCATAAAATAGGAATATAAATCTATAGAAATGACAGGAGGATTGTGTTATATGTTTATAAATTGTGTAAAAACATGGTAAAGTTACAGGTTTTTTTAAAAAGCAACATTTTTAAAAAAGACGATATCCCTACTCTTTCTCAGGCTTCCTCAAACTCATGATCCTCCTGTCTCAGCTTCCCACATAGCTAGAATTGTAAGACCATGCCATAATGTCAGGCTTTGAAGTGGTTCCTTTTTTTTTCCTCTCTCTAATTTTTAAAGTAAAATTCATCCCCTGCCCCCGACTGCCCTTTCTTTCTGTGGCACAGCAGACATGTGGAGGTCAAAAGTCAGCTATCTCTCCTGCTCCCTTGTGAGATTGAGGGATTGAGCTTGGGTTGTCAGGCCTCTTCAAGCCTAGGGAGGAGCAAATGAACATCTTGTCACCCCAGATGTCTGTCGGTGACTGATTTCACCAGAGTCCGACTAGATAAAGCTCTGAGTGCATTGAGCTTGTTTGTAGAGCACGTGTAAATTAGTTACAGAAGTCTGGGGAACCCCATAATAGCTCTCTTGATGCCATGTCCCATCCCATGCTGGGTGGCAGTCTCATGGATTCTGCATTACATGCCCCATCATCAATCACCCTTTCGCTTCCTTTTCTAGTCTCTCATCTCCCAAGATGACTTGCAGCTGGGGGAGGGAATAATTTTTGGAATCCCTGGTGAGAATCTTCCAATTTCTCTATAGCATGTTTCTCAACCTATATGAGTCATGACACCTTTGGGGGTTGACTGACCTTCATAGGGGTCACCTAAGACCATCAGAAAACACATATTTTTATTTTGATTCATAATAGTAGCAAAATTACAATTTCAAAGTAGCAACAAAAATAACTATAGTTGTGGGTGAACACAACATCAAGAATTGTATTAAAGGGTCACAGCATTAGGAAGGTTGAGTCACTGCTTTATACGGAATGTCAATAGCTCCACTAATATTGCCATAGACCTAGCTACCACTATTATTGTTCTGCTCTCGTTTTCAAGTCTATCAGGGCAAAATCCAAGATAGATTCTTGTTACTGTGTCATCCCTTCTGAGCCATCTCACCAGCTTTTAACCTTTAAAATTGCAATAGTGATTTTTCTATTGCTCTGATAGAGCATCCAGACCAAGGCAACTTGCAGCTTACATTAGGAAGTAGTTTTGTTTGGCCTGATGGTTCCCAAGGGACTAGGAGTTCATCCATCACCATTATAGTAGGGAGATGTGGCAACAAGCAGGCTTGGTGCTAGAGCAGCAAGCTGGGAGTAAACTACATGGAGTCTAGCTTTGAAACCTAGCAGCCTGCCCCCAGTGACCTCCTTCCCCAGAAAGGCCACACCTAAACCTACCCAAACCAACTGGAGAGAGATTCAAACACCTGACCAGTCACATCCAAAGCACAATAATCGTGCTTAAATGTTGTGGTTTGCTCTGGAGTTAGCTGTATTTTGATGCTAATTCCACTGCCCCTTGGAATGCTGCCTATTCTCTTAGTCAGGAATCAGGTGACTTCACTAGAACCTTCTCCCCATTGAATTTGTAAAGTACAGGTGAGGGTCAGGTACAGGATAGAAGGAGGCCTGTCATTGGAGGAGAAGGAAGGATGAGTGGAAGAGAAGTTTGAAGGAAGAGGAGGAGACTGGAATGGAAAGGGGACGTGGGGGGACCATGGCAGGACAATGGAGGCTGACCTTAAGGTTCCGCTCTGTGTATTTACAGGTTGTTATTAATGTTGTCAAGGGATGGATGGTACCGGGCTTTGTATGTTTAAGTGGGCAATTATATCTTACCAATTGGGTCAAAGATTATTGTGTTGTGTGTTCTTTTATGTGAGGGTTTGAGTGTAGGAGAGTGTGTGGTGGCAGGAAGACACTGGGCCGCCGTGGAGTTGGGATGTGTTTCTGCCGAGATATCTAGCAGATATCTTGGGGGCACTGCGGTGCTGGACCCTGCGAGGTAAAAGACAACAATCCACTTTTTATTTTTTATGTTTTTACAACAACACTTAAACTATTTGGGGTATGGGTTACTTAGGCAAGCACTCTGTGACTAAGCTACATACCCAGCCTGGTTGTTTCCTTAATATACATTAAGAAGTTTTGAGTTTGAGGCTAATGAGGACACTGTAGTAAGTTATCCTTTTTATGAGGTTTATTAGAAGAGATTTCAAGTTTTAACACCACAGACAGATAGGGCAGACTGCTGCATGGGGAACAAGGGCTCCACGGAGAGCTTAGGTTCACGTGGCAGAGAGTGGGTCCACTTTTACAGATTTTAGAAGAAGGAGGGTGGGAAGATTGAAGTTTTCTTCTTTTTGTCCTATAGTTGGCCATTGTTAGGTATAGCCAGTGAGCGCTCAGTTTGAAGAACAGTCCTGTAATTGGCAGGCATCTTTCTTGGTTGACTATCACTGGGATTGGTAAGGTTGGTTAGTTTCATGTGTACCTGACACAAAGTGGAGTCATTGGGAAGAGGAACTCTTCAGTTGAGAAGATACCCTCATACGGTCGGCCTGTATACAAGTTTGTCAGGCATTTTCTTACTTGATTAATGTGGGAGTGCCTAGCCACTCTGGATGGTGATCCTGAGTTCTGTAAGAACACGGGCTAAACAAAACAGTAAAGCCCACTCCTCCATGACCTCTTGCCCCAATTCCTGTCTTGAGTCCCTGCCCTGACCCCCTTCATAACGGACTGTAAGCTGTAAGGGGAAATAACCCTTCCCTCCCCAAAATGCTTCTGGTCATGGTGCTTCTGGTCATGGTGTTTACTACAGCAATAGAGACCTAAGACAGAGGGGAAAGTAAAGGCTCTAGAAAAAGAAGTCATTTTAGTTGTAGAAATCAAGTTAGTGTTTACATTGGTCATTATGGAGCCAGTGTGGAAGAGCTTTACATGGTGGTCTGGGCATGGCACACACATGGTATATAATTGGTAGTGAAAATACAGATAAATAAATACAAAACATAAAAACAGAATTACCATTAACTTCACCAACCAGAGATTATTCCTTCTTGTTTGCTTTAACTTACACGTCACACATCTGCCGTACGGCAGGTAAATGCCTGTATGTTATCAGGTGCTGTACATACTATCTTGGCCTCATTTCTTCGAATCAGTATGTTACAGACAACTTACTGCCAGCAGTATATAAAAATACATGACTCCAAACATACTTATTTCCCTACTCCCCCTTTCTCTCCCTCTCCTGTCCATATACTCAGTAAAAAAGAAAAACACTTTAGATTTAAGGATAGAGACATACAAGAATTTGCCAACAAATATACAGAGAGGTCCCTCAATCTCCCTCCCAGTGTATATGCAGCAGAATGAAAACATGCATCATCTGTGTGGTACTGGTTTTACAGGTATGACCCATGCAAGGGTGAGCAGGGTAATAGGGGCTTATGCCAATGTTGGACAGCCTCTGAGGCCAAACTGACAGGACCAGTTCTCTACAAGAAGCCACTGAGTAGTTAATGAGTTAGTAAGTGAGGCTGCAAAGGTGAAGACCAAGCTGCAGTAGAGCCCTGAGTGTTTGAAACGCCAAAACTGTTGGCCATTCTAAAAAGCTGTAGGCCTAAGAAAGAGTGTGAGGACTGTGGGTAGCAGAGCTGGAGGGTTGGGTCACCCAAGACTCTTGGAACCCACATGATTCCATCATGAGCCCAGATGCTGGAACCACAGGATTTGGTGTTTACCTTGCTAGCTGTCAGTTTTGCTTTGATCTCATCCTGCTGTGACTAGGAAGACTAAGAATGATATTTACATATAAATACACAATTTTTAAATAAAAACTTATTTAGTATTTCATGATATTTGGGAATTATATAAAATTTAAGTGTCAGGCTGTATGTTTTATTGCAGCATACCTAACTTCAAGTCATTTTTTTTTACAGATTGTTTTTGTATTTACTGGCAGATTTTGGTAGTTGCAACAAATACTGAAAGGCCTACATATTTATTGTCTAGCCTGAGTTGTAGATTTTGTAAGTCAGCAGAAACACGTAAGGTACTATTTCCTTTCTGAGAGAAGCTTATAAGCTAGCAGGGCAGGGAATGCCATTTAACAAGTTTCAGCTGCCTGAGCCTTGTATTAAATAGCTACTATATACTAAATCATATGAAGACATATATTACTCATAATCCTGAAATTACCTAAACTTTAATAAAAGAGAATCTGCCTCAGAGATTTTGCTTGAAGACAAGACATAGAAAGGGGGACAGGGAAGGAAAAAGTCAAACCATGTTTGTAGATGACATGATTCTTTTAAGAGATCCCCATTAAGTCTACCAGAAAACTAACTCATCTAATAAACACCGTAAAGGTACACAATACAAAATCAACATAAAAAATCTTTAATATATATCAACAATATACTCTCAAAGAAAGAAATTCGGAAAAATACCCTATTCAAATAACTCGAAAAATTAAATATTCATCAAAAAAGAACTTTAAGACACTAAAAGGAGAAATCTTGCTCCTGGATTGACAGAATTAATATTTTAAAAATGGCCATGAAACCAAAATTAATTTATACATTTAATGGAATATCTATCAGAATTTGATGTCATATTTGATGGATTTTTAAAATTTATGGAAAATTTTTATAGACCCAAAAGGGCACATGCCAACCTCAAATGATACTATAGAGCCATAGTGATAAAGACAGTCTGGTACTGGCATAAAAGCTGGCAGACAAGCCGATGGGATGGGATGGGATGGGATGGGATGGGATGGGATGGGATGGGATGGGATGGGATGGGATGGGATGGGATGGAGGACCCAGAATTAAAAGGAGAATGCTAGGCCTAGTTAATTTTTAACAATGGCAAAACATTCATTTGAAAAAAAAGCCTGTTCAACAAGAAGTGCTGGCAAAACTGGATGTCCACAAACAGAATGAATTTAGATTCTTTGACCTTATACAAAAGTAAATTCAAAATGGATCAAAGACCACTGAAACTTCTAGAGGAAAACAGAGAGAGTCCCCCTCAAGACATTGGGGTAGGCAAGAACTTTCTGAATAGAACACCAAAACACAGGACCTAGTCCCAGTTATCAACATATAGGGACTACATGAAAATAAAAGTTTCTGTACAGCAAAAGGACTATTAGCAGAGCAAACAGCTCATAGAATAGAGAAAACAAACAAACAAAAATATGTCGCTAGCTATACTTAGAAAAGATGCTAATACCAGAATTTATAATGAATTGCAACAATTCAATACCAAGGAAATAAAATCCTAATCATTAGACTAGTGTTAACAAAACCACACAGGTGGCCAATAATTATTTTAAAAAGTGGTCATAATTTTGAGGTACTTCATTCCCAGTCTTAAGTGGTCTTCATCAACAAATTTGACAGAATGTTAGAAAAAGAGAGCTTCTTATTCACTGCTCATGGGAGGTACAAATTAATACATCCATTGTGAAAATGAGCTTGTATATTTTTCAAAAAATTAAAAATAGTACTACCATCTGACCCAGCTCCTTCACTCTGGGGCATATCCCCAGATAACTTGACTTACAGAAAGGTGATTGTGCTCCATGTTTATTGCTGCTTTATTCACTCAAGAGTTGGGATCAACCTACGTATCTATCAACAGGTGAATGTATAATCTATAAACATATGTTTATAAATACTACTAAATACTACTTAAATACTACTTAGCTCTAAAGGAAAAAAATCACAAAATTTGAAAGAAATTTAACATTTACAAGTACTTCGGGTATATATATTAAGAGAGAAATCCTTATTCATTGTTGATGGGGATGTAAATTAATACAGCCATTGAGTTTTTGATAAGGGTTTGTTGGAAAATGAAACAGCCTTAAAGCTTAAAGACAGACATAACTTGGGCTGGAGAAATGGCTCAGTGGTTAGGAGCATTGACTGCTCTACCAAAGGTCCTGAGTTCAAATCCCAGCAACCACATGGTGGCTCATAACCATCTATAATGAGATCTGATGCCCTCTTCTAGTGTGTCTGAAGACAGCTACAGTGTACTTACATATAATAAGTAAATAAATAAATCTTTGAAAAAAAAGACAGACGTAACTTGTAGCTTGCTTTCCTTATAGTAATGCATATTTGTATAATTCATTGCTTTTCAGATGTGGTGGTGCTAGGATTTGTTATATTTTCCATGAGACTTTTGGGCGAACCTTAGAATCTGTTGATCCACTAGGTGGCCTTAACACTATTGACATCTTGACTGCCATTAGAAATGCTACTGTGAGTATGCCTAACAACAGGTTAAAGTTTCATTTGCTTAAGCATATTTTAAGTTGATGTACAATTTATTTTATTCTCATACTTGGAATTTTTTTAGGAAAAAGAACAAAAATGGAATTCCTTTTTAATCCTTTGGAAGACCTGAAAATGAACATAGCTATAATGATACGAAGCTAAGTTTTGCTTTTTCAGGGCCCCCGTCCAGCTTTATTTGTGCCTGAAGTTTCATTTGAGTTACTGGTCAAACGTCAGATTAAGCGTCTAGAGGAGCCCAGCCTCCGCTGTGTGGAGCTGGTCCACGAGGAAATGCAGAGGATCATTCAGCACTGTAGCAACTACAGCACACAGGTACCGGTGGGACGGGTGGGACGGGCTCCCCAGAGTCCTGTGTCCATAGAACGGGAGGAATGAGTAAAACCAAATCTACAACTTAGTACTTCAGTGATTGTTTCATTTTCAGTTAGACAGACTAACATTTTTACTTCTTTACTACATACAGGAACTGTTACGGTTCCCTAAACTCCATGATGCCATAGTTGAAGTAGTGACTTGTCTTCTTCGTAAAAGGTTGCCCGTGACAAATGAAATGGTGAGCTATTGTTTTATTTGAATTGCCATTCGATTTCATGAGGACTTTCTAGCTACTTCTGTTCTGTGCTGCCATTGTTTTGTTTTGTTTTTTTTTTTTTGTTTTTTTTTTTTTGTTTTTTTGTGGGAATTCTTTGTCTATGGACTCAGTAACCAGACCTTTACAACAAGCTTACTTTTATTCTGAAGCACATCAGGGTAATTTGGTCTCTTCCACATTTTCCTGTTCTATATCCTAATGATAGTAGTTAGTTATTACCATAGTGAGCTATAGCTGTCCACTCCCATCCCCATTAAAATGGTGAAATTGAAATTACACTTATGCCTCCAAGTGGGTAGCAGTTTTTTGTTTTCCTTCTGGCCACCAAAAATGCATTGAGCCTCACCTGAAGTTCATTAACCATACCCTTGGAAATCTCGGTGAGCGGCTGCTGAGTGATCACTCTTGTAACAGGGATTACTGTTAGAGTCAGAAGCCTAAAGCCTGATCTCACTCTCTACCCACCAGCATTATAGATCACTGGAACTTCATGGCACCAGCTCTGCACCATTAGTGGTGTTCTGAAACTTGAGAGAGTACAGGGCAGTCATGGAGCCTTGGTTCCTCTTGAATGACCTCCATATTTTTATGTGTACCTTATTGTTTAACTTGGCACAAACAGCTACTGGGCTAACAAGTAGCTCACACTGTGTTCATTTGGAACTTAATAAGTAATATTTTGATAATTGTTTCGTTCAGAGTTGGCAGTAGGGGAGTAAGTTTTGGAGAAAAGCTGTGGCCAGAAGCATTTAAAGCCTAGAAGATAAAAACACATTAAGGGTGGCCATGGTTCTGTAAACAATCCCTTGCCCTCACCAGTATTTCTGTAAGCAACTCTAATGAAACTCAGGTGGGTCAGGTCATTAAAGACCTGAGAGAAGTGGGACTGCTAACTGAGAAGAGAAAGAGGTGGGGGCGAGGACAAGAATGGCAATGGTGAGTATGGTTAAAACATGGATGAAAACATCACAAATGAAACCACTTATGCATAACTAATATGCATTAATTTTTTTCATCTTTATTAACTTGGGGCATTAATTTTTTTAAAGATAAAAATTTAAGTTCATTCTCTGTAAACCTTAGGAATTTTGTAGAAGATTGAAAACATAAGTCTTCATGTTTCCTTTTGAATGCTGTCTCATTAGACTTTTAGCCCCATTAATTTTATCTGTATGTTTCATGGTTAAAGCTAAGTTATAACTTAACTACCTCAGGCTTAAATATGTTTGTTATTCAAATAAAATTAGCATTTTTACTTATGCCCACTTATGAACTAATTACTTAAAATTGAACATAAGCTTTGACACTATAATGTATGATCTGAAGTTTGAATAACAAAGTTGCGTTTTGAAGGCTTGGAACTTAAAATTGCATCAAATACATAATTTTTCGCAGTAATGGGAAATTACTTTAAAGCTAACTTAATGTCATGTTTTCTTTCTTGGAAGTGCAATTTTAAGTCTGGAAAGTAAATAATTTAATTATCATTAGGCATAAAGTGTTATTTGGCGTATAGTCATCAAGTGTATGGAAATGTTTCTTACACATTTGCAATATTGTCTGTATACTAAGGTTTTCATATTTAGACTTCTCAAGGTTAGGTTAGACTGGCATTTTTTTTTTATTAGCCTTATTTTGTTTTTTTTTATAGGTACATAACTTAGTGGCAATTGAGCTAGCATATATCAACACAAAACACCCCGACTTTGCTGATGCCTGTGGGCTAATGAACAATAACATAGAGGTGAGTAGGGCATCATTTTTCAAAGGGCTGGATCAGGTGCAAGTAGATTTGTACAAGAGATGTGGCATATTACTGCTGGTTGTATGCCTAGGAGATATCCTAAATTCATTTCATTGTTAGGTTAATTTTAGTTCTCAAAATCACCTGAGACAATTATTTTTCCTTACTAATCAAAAAGGATTTATTTTAATGTTGCAGAATGATCTCTCCTTTTCAGTAACCATTATAGTTCTTTGAAGTATATAAAACCAAGTGAATGCTTATAATTGAGGGTGTTTTGTTTTATTTTGTTTTTAGTTCTGCAAACAATGAAGGAAACATTCAAAGAATTACCTAACTTCATAATTTGGAAAAGTGTAGATTCCTCACAATAAAGCCCCCCCCCCCCCAACACTGAAAAAGCGAATTAGGCAAGTTATGTTAAATCTAGGCCGATATGGCTGCACTAGAGAGATAGCTCAGGGATTGAGAGCACTAGCTGTTCTTTCAGAGGGCCTGGTTTCAATTCCCAGCACCTGTGTGGCAACTCAAAACCATCTGTAACTCTAGGTCCAAGGGATTTGGCACACTCTTCTGGCCTCCACAGGCACCAACATGCATGTGGTAAGCAGACATAAATGCAGGCAAAATACCCATAAGCATAAAGTAAAATAAAATTATTTCAAGAAGTAGGCACATACTTCCTTGGTTTAAGGATTCTTGTAACATTGAAATCAATTTCAATAGAATATTTTGCTTGGAGCAGTTTTGTTTTAACTAATACGGTCATGTATGACAAGTGTGCTAGGGTTTTAGAGAACCCTAACTATAGAACCTCTGTAGAACTTATAGGATGAATATAGTATTAAAATCCGTATGTTCTATCATATTTTTTTCTATCTTTAACTTTTTACCTAAAAGATTTTATGATTTTTTTAATTCTCTCATAGTTTTCCCTGCCCTCCCCCCAGTTTCTTCCCCCACCTCCCCTCTCCCAGGTCTACCCCCACTTAACCTTCCTCCAGAAAAGAGGGACATAAACCAAACATGGTATAACAAGCTACAATAAAACTAGGTACCATCACATGAGGGCTGGATGAGGCCACCCAGTAGGATGAAAAGGTCCCATAAGTAGGGAAAGAAGGACCCTGTAGGAGTCCAGTGTGTGACCTCTGCATATGTTACACTGAGTAGCGTGGTGTTCTTGTGGGCCTCGTAACAGTGAGAGTGGGGTTTACCACTTGGTAGCCCAGGAAAACTAAGGAATCATTTTTGAAACTTTGTTAACGTAATAGATCTTTGCAAGCTTGAGAATGTTCATGAAATGTTTTCACTTGAGGAGCAATTTTGATACATGCTGTTCTACCACCTCAGGTTTACATTTTCCAAATGCCTGTAAGAGGCTTATTACCTTAATCTGTATTTGTTACATCTACTTGTTACAGTATTGCAGGTGCTCAGCACATGACAACTTTAACACCATCTCTATAGTTTGTAACCATTTGATAATATAGCAACGAGTAATTTATCAGTCTGTTAAATAGGTTATCGATACCATTACCAGAAGACAATATTCTTTAAAGGGATAAACCTTTTTTCAAATAGACATCTAAGTTATGGGGGTTTTGTTTTGTTGCCTGAATGACATTTAAGGGTTTAGGTTTTCTGTGAAGTGTGTCTTCAGATTCTTCATGGTATGCTGAAAGCCTGTGTGCCATGTTGGTGTGGAAACAGTTTAAGTCAGTGTTCCTTACCTTCTGAGGAAAAGAAGTTTATCTACTGCCCTTCATTTGGGAGTCCCTGATAAAGGGAACCACTGCTACTGATGCTGTATTATATCCCTTAGCAGATGTGTTTGGACAGAAAACAGACATAGGTTTCAGATTTATTTACTTAAAAATATAATTGATTATGGCATAAGTTCCAACAGTAATATGTGTAAGTTACTCCATACTTTTCAACTAAGATAAACATCTCAATGTTCTGATAATCAGAAAAGCTTTGTAACATTTTATAGGAACAAAGAAGAAACAGACTAGCAAGAGAACTACCTTCAGCTGTATCGCGAGACAAGGTAAAGAAATAAAAATGTTTTTATAATATAATTCCCCACACCCAAAGGTCAGCCTCGGCTGAGTGTATTTCTCTGTGAGAATGTATTTTTCTTCCTGTCTCTAATACTTAAGGGGTATGCATAAGTTTTAAAAAACTTTGAATAATTTAAAAAGAAAGATGGCTTTTAAGTGTCAGGATTTCTTTTTTAAGATTCTTATTTGGTCAGAATGACTTTGTCATAAAGGCGTTTGAAAGACAAAGGGAAGACAACAACATATGTCATAGATTTTAACTTTTGGCAGTAACTTTCAAGAGTTGTCATACCTGTTACCTTGAGTTCCTTGTCAGATATGAAGTGACCTTCCACCCACATCTCCTCCGCAAAAAAACAAAAACAGACAAAAAATGCAGCAGCAGTTGCTGTTGGATTTGGGTTTTCTTGTTCATCTGCAAAAAAACTTAACAGTAACAGTGGTGTAGGAGATAAAAACAGAGTACACACACAGCTCCATGGTTACTTCTAGTTTACATTGCTTAACTATTTCATTATGGAGAGGAAGTTTTGTCTATAAATGTTTCCAAATGCATTTTTGGCATCCTTGATTTTTTTCCCCCCTGCATTTTTGCCTTCAGTCTTCTAAAGTTCCAAGTGCTTTGGCACCTGCCTCCCAGGAGCCCTCCCCTGCCGCTTCTGCCGAGGCTGATGGCAAGGTCTGTTCTGATTCCTAATCTAAGCCTGCATGCCTAGTTTGGAGACAGTACACTGAATGAAACAATATTGATATGGGATACTGTGCTAAACTGTTAGCCTAGTCCAAATTTTTAAATTGTATAACAAAGTATTGTTGACATGCTTTCCCTTGCTTGCTATATAGAAGATAATATGGAGAAAAATAATTCTAAAAGGAAATTATCAACTTTAAATTTTTCAAGCCATTGCTATTTAAATCTTGCTTGTTAAATTGCATGTTTTAACATATCTTTTAACAGTTAATTCAGGACAACAGAAGAGAAACTAAAAATGTGAGTCTCTTGCTTCAGATGGAAATGTTGGTGGTGCCTTTGGTTCTTATTAAAACACTCAAGTTAATCAAGAACCTGTTTGTACAGTGCCCTCCATTTTTTTGTTGTCTGTGTATGGTCTTAATGTTCCTTCTATCTAACCCTTGTAAGGTGGCATTAGTCTAGCTTTAGCACTGTCTTAACTACTAACAGTAGCCTCTCCGACTGCTGTTACTTTCAAGATTAACTTTCAGTGACCTCTTTCGTAAAGACTTCAGATATGGAGCTGAGCATGGTGGCACATACTTTTAATTCCAGCACTGGGAGGAAGAAGCAGGTGGAGTTCTGAGTTTGAGGCCAGCATGGTCTACAGATTGAGTTCCAGGACAGCCAGGGATACATAGAAAAACACTGTCTCAAACAAATAAAGATTTCAGGGATGGAAATGATGCTTGGGACATCTCCTCTATAAACGTTTCACCTATCCAGTGCTTTCCGTGTTTCCGTCAGTGTCTGTACTAACTCTAACCTAGAGTCCCACATGTGTGTTCAAAGCTTAAGCAAATTCAAAGCATGGAGAGTTGAAGGTTTGTCTTGGTCATAGTTTTCATAGAAAACCATGTGTAGGCCATGCAAACCTATTTCTTCCATTCCTCACTTTCTTGGCTTACGTTTCTCACCCTCCAGTCTTCACAGACATCTCCATCTTTCAGCAATGGTCTCCAGGGAACCATACAAATCACTGCATTCGTTTTATTTCATTCATGGCTCACTTTCCTTATGACTTCATCCTTTTTTTTTTTTTTTTTGACATTTTAGCAGATTTTTCAAATTTGAATGATTTCCCAAACTTATTTTTCTTATGCGCGCTCTTCCATTACATTTATATGATTCAATCTTCTGTTAGTTTACAAGATCTTAAAGAGGATCTAGAAACATCTCTTAAACATTGATGTGTGTTTTATTTTTCCCACTATAGTAAGAAGGCAGTTTTTTCTCTTAGAAGGTTGTGAGAGTAACAGTGGGTTCTCTCACTGGATCAGAGTATGCTGTGCTCGTTACATTTCACATTTTAGGAAGCTTGGTAATGCGATAGTCGGGTCAGTCTATGGTGTAGTCTTTCTTCTATTAAAGGTCTACTTTAACTGTTGACTCTCAAGGACAGTCAGAACTATAGTGAACTGGTTTAGAACTGTGTAGAACCATAAGCTCCAGGACTGTAAGGTCAGAGGTCAGTGTTAAGTGTTGAAGATTATTTTGATGAGATGAAACCAAGGGCAAGTTCTGTTTCTTGTGTGTGCATTTAATTTAGTGTTTAGGCATGGTGAAAGATAAAAAATTTTGGAAAGTAATGAATAAAAAGTAATTAAATAGGACCTGAGTTTGGCTATTGGCTTACAGACAGCTTCAAACAGAATCTCTCAAGTTTCTAGTGACAAATGCCACCATTATTCCTGGACTTCATTATCTGTTTGGATAAATTCCATATAGGAAGCAGAGAAAATTGGTTCTAGATTGCCACCAAAGAAAGTGAACTTCTTTTGTTGTTAAATATACAGAGTATAGGTTTGGAACATGTGTTTTCAGGTTGCATCTGCAGGTGGTGGAATTGGAGATGGTGGTCGAATTGGAGATGGTGGTCAGGAACCGACAACAGGCAACTGGAGAGGAATGCTGAAAACTTCAAAAGCTGAAGAATTACTTGCTGAAGAAAAATCAAAACCAATTCCAATTATGCCAGCAAGTCCACAAAAAGGCCATGCTGTCAATTTGCTAGATGTGGTAAGCCACCACAATTCTGTTTAAATTTACAAGTGTACCAAGTTAACAGCAGATATTCTCTAAACAGAAGAAATTAAATTCACCAAAATCTTTAACTTTTAATGTTGCCATTTCAAAATAGCATAGAAGTAATATTTTTACCTCTTTTAGCCAGTTCCAGTTGCACGAAAACTGTCTGCCCGAGAACAGCGAGATTGTGAGGTTATTGAAAGACTCATCAAATCATATTTTCTAATTGTCAGAAAGAATATTCAAGACAGGTTAGTATTATTTAATATGTAAATACTGTTGGGTGAGTTCTTGATGTTTAAAAAATCATACATTAAAATCTTTAGATTCCCTTTGACTCTAAATATTAATGTTAACTGTGATTGCAAGATGACATGGAATTAGAATATTATATATCGGCTGAATAAAATTAAAAGTCAAGGATGTAGGAATGCAGTGTCCATAATCACAGGTCAGGAAGATTGAGCCTCAAGCAGAATGATCACAGATATACATACAAACTCTCACTACACCCATCGCAAAACAAAACCAAAATCAAAGAGTAGCAGTGTGGGTCCACTGAGTAGTACACAGTGGTTTAGTCTAGTATTCATGAAGCCCTGGATTCAATCCCCACAGTACTCTGAAAAACATTCTTATGTTCTAGTAGCCTACATGGTTTACATTTTATTACCTTACTTAAAGTAAAGTACAGCCTTTGTCATTAATAACTTCCTGTCCGGTTGCCTCTAAGGTGCCTGTGAATTAGCCAATCAGACATTTCATGCTAGTGGGAACACAATAACATGTGACCTTTTGTCTGGCTTTTGTCACTTGTGAGTGTCCCTCCCCTTTTAAAGAAATATTTGAGAATTCTTTGTATTTTGATTCTTTTCATGCTCCCTCCTGGAACTCTTCCTAGATCTCTGCCCTTTCTTAGCCAAATTTGTGTTTGTTTTTTCCTTCCTCAATCAAGGCCAATTTGTGCTGCTTGATATTACTAGTGTGTAGCCTTCTACTAGAGCTTGGCTGAGCTCTTAGCAGCTTCGCTTTGACCCTCTCCCAGCAGCTGAGAATTGCCAATCGCTCCTCTGCTGGGGATGAGACTTTGTATTCCATACCCCTCTCTACTCATGCTGAGTTGTGGTCTGGTTTAGGCTTGCACCAGTCTTGTGCATGCTGTCACAAGTGCTGAGTTCATATGTGCAGCTGCGCTACTGTGTCCAGAAATGTTTCCTTGTCATCCACCACCTCTTCTGCAATGGTCCTTGATTCTTGGGAGGAGATATAGGTACTCTACTTAGGATGGACTGTTGTATGTCTTATTCTCTGCATCTTGGCCACTGTGGATCTGTTAATCACTATAAGCAACGATTTCTCAGATGAAGGTTGAGAGATGTATAATTGATGGCTATAACAATAGGTCGTTAGGAACTGTTTGAATGCTTTGTCCATTAAGTATAATAATAGTGGTAGGTTCTCTTCTGGCTGGGGTCTCTTTGATCTGTCTAGCCAAAAGTTTGTGGCCCAGTAATGATGCCAGGTATGGGATTTATCTTGTAGATCAGGCCTTAAATCTCAGCTACTTGTCAGTGTGTTTTAAAGCTTGTTCATACAGCCTGAATCCTTTTTACAATTGACTTCCTTTCTACAATTGACTGAAATACTGTATTATAGACCATATTTTGTATATCTACTCATTACTCAGAATATTTTATTATTTCAGTTTGGGCTATTGAGAGTAATGATCATTGTTGTGTATATATGGGATATGGATGATTGAAGTTAAAATATCAAGCATTGTGACTTTGCTTACTGATTCATTAAATGAATACTTGAAGAGTATCTATTTTACTGAGTATATTAAATATTCAGTGTTCTTATTTAACTTCATTACAAAGCCATACTCTAGTTAAAGTCTAAATCAATGGTTCTTAACTTTCTTGCGACATAGTTCTTTATGTTGTGGTGACAGGAGCCATAAAATTACTTTGTTGCTACTTATTAACTGTAATGTTGCTAGTTATGAATAATAATGTAAATATCTAATATACAGAATATATGATATGCAACCCCTGTGAAAGGGTCATTTAATTTCCAAAGGCATTGCAACTCACATGTTGAGAACCACTGAGCTAAATTTTGGAAAATAGAATTGTTACCAAAAGTTCATGATTTGACCTTGCTTTGCAGCGTCCCAAAGGCAGTAATGCATTTTTTGGTTAATCATGTGAAAGATACTCTTCAGAGTGAATTAGTAGGGCAGCTGTATAAGTCATCCTTATTAGATGACCTTCTGACTGAATCCGAGGACATGGCACAGCGAAGAAAAGAAGCGGCTGACATGCTGAAGGTGACTATGAAAGTTCTCATCTGTCGTCTCCCTGTGATGTGCACATACACGTGCAAATGAAACTGTTCTCGATCTGTCTCCCTGTGATGTGCACATACACGTGCAAGATATTAAAGTTACACTCTGACCTTGTCCCCTTCACACTCATATTTGATTAGATTAAAATTTCAGAAAAGATACTGCTCTTTTTTTTTAATTTCTTTTTTTAAGCATTGAAAATGGAGACATTTCTTACAAAATTCAGATTAACATTCTAACTTGAGTTTTTATTTCTTTTAATGCAGGCATTACAAGGAGCCAGTCAAATTATTGCTGAAATCCGAGAGACTCATCTTTGGTGAACAGAACTGTTTGGTCTTCTACACTTTGCTGACTTGAACCTACTAGCTACTGCCTACCTGAGTAGAAGTTTATTTATGGACTTTTGTGTATCGCAGTGTATGAATTTGCTTGTGTGAAGACTGGCTATAAGCTGAAAAGTATATTATTCATTACAAGACAAATCACATGTTTAATTCACATTTTTCAAGTTTCCTATGATGTATATCAAGTCTGTCCGTTTCAGTCAAACTTACAAGAACAATTGATGTTCTAGTTGTACAAAGCAGTTTGCCTGTGCATATGATGACCCGCGTAACCTTTTTTTAGTCTTAAAGCTGCAGCCGTAGTCCTCAAAGAGGAAGCTCCAGGACATTTCATGACTATAATGCATGCACTATTTATATAGACTGACCTGGCTTCAAAAGGTGGAGCCTGGCGAGTTCCTCACATAATCAATGTATCCACCTATCCTTCATTTTTATAGTCTTAAAAAACAAACAAAATTCTGTAACTTCTGCAGTTTTAGGAAAAATATAAGATCTGAAAGACTCATAAAGATGTAGGAACAGACTGTGTAATTAATGGCTCCTGAGTCTATACTGCCCTAATGTTAGAAAGTAAAATATGCTTTGATTCAAAATAAGCCTGAAAATATAAATTGACTTCCTGCATTAAAAATAACTATTAGGAACTTTCTTAGTAACAATAACTGGTCCTGTTAGTTTCTAAATGACTCAGTGACAACCTAAATTTCCCTAATTTACAAGTACATCGATTGCAGTCCAGATGCACCTTAGGGTGGGGCGCTGACTCTGGGCTCCGAGACTCAGTTATGTGAGACCTAAAAGTCTACTCTGTATCCACTGGTAATGCTACTTTATAGTTCCACACCAACAGAATACATTTGTCAAAGAAAAATACCTGGACATACACATACACCTAAAAGCTTATGGACTACTAAACTGTATTCAGGGGTTGAGGATTTACAACCTATTTTGTGAAAACTGCCTGTGCAATTCAATTTCTGACCTAGCTGGGCAGTGGTGGTGCACACCTTTAATCCCAGCTTTTGGGAGGCAGAGGCAGGTGGATCTCTGAGTTCAAGGCCAGCCTGGTCTACAGAGTTGAGTTCCAAGACAACCAGAACTACACAGAGAAACCCTGTCTTGAACCCCCCTCCCCCAAAAAATTGAAACCTAAATAGAAATCTTTGATGTATCTAGTTTTCTCTGACCAAATGATACATTTGTGTTATAAATACTAAAATTCTTTTCAGGTCAGGCATCTTATGAAATACTATTAGCAAGGAAAACAAGAACATGTTATCTTTAGTTTAGATGCCCATTGAACCATCTCAAAAACAAAGGCAGTCTGCTAACAGTACCAGCTTGACAGTAAGTATACACTGCCTAAATGTGTTAGCATACTTAAGAAAAATATCCTGTTATCTAACTATTAGGTATCCATGGTTTATTTTTTAAGAGAGATGACCACCACTGTAGCCTTTTGAATTTGTAAAGAGAAAGAATGCACCTTTATCCAACATTTCAAATAGATTTTAAAAGGAAGATGTTAGCTTTAAAAACGTGCTATGATAATGTACTTATTAGCACTACACACTTTGTACAAAGAAAAACAAGCAAGAAAGGTAGGGAAATGAAAGCTTCCTTTGTGTGCTTTTACACTAAGCTGTGTTCTGAAACATGGAGATAATTTATTAGACCACTGTATGTTCTATGTAAATAAAAATGCTGGTGTGAAATGGCATTACGGTTTGCCAGTAAGTGAATTCTTCCTGACTTGCCGTAAGAGAGGTTTAAATAGGTGCATCTTTGAAATATCTGAATCTACTTCATAATGGAACGATTTAAATTGTACTGCACCAAAAGTTTTATGCCATTTTTTTAATTAGATAATCACCACCAAGGCCTTGTTACATCTTTGTGTCTACAGATGAAGACAGAAACTTCTTCCAAGTAATCCAAGGATGAATGCTGAGAACATGAACTTTGCTGCAAGACGTCTAGAAGCTGATCCACAGTTTATGTTTCACCCCTATGTACATTGGGGTGGTGCTATCTTGATTTTTACAGAAACTGTTTTTGAGAATTAGCTTGCCTTGTGTATACAAACCTGAACTAGTTTGACCTCAAAACTTCCTGTATCTTTTCTGTTCTTACTGACTGCATACTTGATGAGATACTTTTTGTTTCTTTGGTTTCTTAAAATATCTGCTATAGGAACCCACTGGCAAAAATAGGCAGTTATCAGTAAATTATTGAAACACAGAACAAGGAAGTGGAAAACTGAACTATAAATGAAGTCTGGTACTGATTGATGTTTTGTTTTAAGAAAAAACTATTTTGTACTACAGTTTCTATTGGGAACCACTGCCATATCTAACTCCTTTTTAAGAATTCTGTTTGCTTGGCAGCATCAATCAGAAGTTTAACTTTGTAACAGATTTCTCACATCTAAACAGACATTAGAAGCTTGGCCAGTTTGTACAGCTATGTAACACAACTGCAATCAGGTGCTTACCTTACCTC
Organism: Rattus norvegicus; assembly: GCF_021556685.1. Taxonomy (NCBI): domain Eukaryota; kingdom Metazoa; phylum Chordata; class Mammalia; order Rodentia; family Muridae; genus Rattus; species Rattus norvegicus. The sequence continues at coordinate 98,300,546 of NC_141544.1, forward strand.
CTGTGTTAACTTTATACAGTCATTTCCACTGCACCACTTCTTCAGACCAAGGAGCAAGAAAGATCATTCTTGCATAAAGAAATGAACTATAATTAAATATCACTTTATTTTGAAATGCACAGAAGTATTTACATAGTGTGGGGGCCTTGTATACATCCACTCTTGGGTTTCTGAAGACTTCCACATTTTGAAAATGGATGATGGACAAATTTGGACAAAAGCTTTCACAACTGAAGCCATTTTATAATGTAGAAATTCCTTTTTCCTATTTTAAGTAAGGAAAGTCCATTCTTGAGAATATGTTGTCCAATTACTAAAACACTTTCAGGATTTGTTACCTGTCTGTGATTTATACTGACTCCACCTTCTGTGATCATCCGATACCTGAAAACAGAAAGGTTAGCTATAAGAACTAAGAGCACTCAGCCACCCTGACCTGACCTGACCTGACCTCTACCTCTGACTTGAGGTAAGGTGTGGGCAAGCTGCCTGTGCTCGTCTGAGCTTACACTGCAGCTCCGGCAGCTCTTACAAGTTGTGATCTTCCTGTCTCAACTTCCCAAGTGTCTGGGATTGCTGGCCTGTGCCACCAGGCTCATATATATCATGTTTGAAACATTCACCTCATGATTTTTAATGGAGATTCACTTTCAGAATTTATCTATTCTTGTGGAGAAAAAACTCCTAGACAAATTCCTACAAACAAACAAAAAAAGAACAATTTTGCTTTTAAAATATGCTACCTGTAGACATAGGTAATAAATTCCCCAACTTGAATCTTTAGAAATGATAGGAAACTGGAAAATACTGAGACTATGAACTAGTATTGTTTAAAATATAAACAAAATTCTTTATTAATCAGCTGACTTCATAAATGGGAAATCAATAATAGCTGACTTAATAAGTATATGCTAAAAGTAAGTTTAACTGAAATTTTATATCCAGTTCATTCAATAAAGTGCTTACTGTGTGCTGAGCAAGCATCAGTATTGAAGAGAGATCAGGACAAACCAGGTTCTCTAGAAGGTGCGATGCTGAGGCCCAAATGAAGGTCTGGGCACACTGACTTGGTAGGTAAGCTCTGGGAACGTCCTTGACAGAGAAGGTGTTAAGACACTGGATGACAACAGGGATTTTGACAAGGAGAGGAAACAAAAGGGACCCTTGGAAGTGGCAGGTGTTACTAAACAAAGTTAAGCAGTTCAGAGAACACAGCTTTGTAAAATCAAGCCCACAAAATTGTATTTACAAGTGTAGGCAGGCTGTTTCCAGGCTTAATTTTATACAGGGCAACTCTATTTATGGTATAAAAATACAGCATTACCTCTAACTCTGGCTAATTTGGGTGATTTAAGTAGAGGTAAAACTTAGTTATCAGCAAACTAGTTATCAGGGAAGTTCATAAGAAAATGCATGAATCTAGACTTGGTGTACAAAGAATTTGATGCCAGGGTTAAGTTCGGTACATTTTAGGTAAGCCAACATGCTAGTGAATAAATAAGGTTGAGTGGCAGCTCACAGACAGGCAGACATGGTGTTCGTCTACATAGACACAGTTTAGATCTCACTGGAGAGGCAGACATTCCAAAACATCAAAGAAAGCAACTGAAACAAATGCCACTCGTGGGTGAGTGACAGGAACTTTATACAGAGCCCAGCCCATGAGGCACTTGGGTTTCTAGTTACTGCTTTCCTTCTACTGCTGTTCACTTACAAATGGACATTCAATTCCATACCAGTTCTTGTAGAGCAAATGTACTCCCTGATAATATGGGAGAACTAAGGAAATGCAATATGCCATTTCCTTCTGCAAAGGAAAAATGGAATTCTCCAGAACTCTGTCTAGCTTGCAAGTTTTATGAAGTTCTATTTCTATTCTCATTTCTTTTCAGTCATTAAATTTTAAAATAGATCCTATCCTCCAAAACCCTGAGGCTACAGGCTGCCTATGAGGGAGGTCCTACAAATCTTTCCACTTCTCTGTGAACAGATCCCTGAGTTGACTGATCCCAGTGAAACACTGAAGGAGTCCTTCAGACAGGTCAAGGTATTTTCTACTGTGTGGACTCCTGGTTTTACATTATTGTTCGACTTATCCTAACCTCTGCAAGAAATGAGTTACATTAAAGCACCAGCAGGAAAACACCCTGGAAACTTGCTGTGAGGTGCAACATCTCACAGTGAATTAAGAATCACAAAATAAAACCTTACCCTCGGGGACCATCAGGAATGGCATTTGCTTTTCGGCATGTGTCTATGACACTCGTTCCAGGGTCAAGAACTAATTCAGAAAATGAAGCTTCTTTAAACAATTCCTTTAACTCTTGGTCAGACATGACCTCCAGTGCCTCTATGCTGCTATGGTAAAGGGCTTGTGTACACCTGAAAAACAAAGTTACATCAGGGACTGCTTACCCTCAACCCACACACACCACCAAATAACTGGAGCGCTCACTGTGTTCCACAGTGTAACGTTTCAACAGCAGTGATCTATTTTGTGTAATTCGCTAACTTAAAGATGTACCCAGTAAAGACAACGTAAAAATATTTAAGTTAAATACAGTACAGGTTAGTAATCAATTAGAAACTCTTAAAACATCAACTCCGATTTTTCTTGTCTATCCACTAACTTGCCTTATGTGTAGGAGTTACCTTGTAGATCTATCAAGCTAGGACTAGTACCTAGACCAGTAACGGTGCTAAAGCCAACCTTTTCGCAGAGTCCAGACCTTCTTGTCCATGAACAAGCTTTGTTACTTCTGCAGCAAGTCGTTTCTGAGCAATTCGCTTTTCTGGTTCTTTGACATGTAGCTGCATAATATGATCAATCTCTGGGAGGGGAAGGAAAGTGAAAAGCTTCAGGTACCTGCAGGACAAGAGATAAAACATTCCATGTGCATCTACTAGCTTAGCTTGGGAAGAAAAATCCTAAATTCATGAAAAGTTGTAGAATGTACTTCAGCGGTACACTAAGGCACACAACCCCAATGGGTAATAGTTTTCAATACTTCTTTTCCATTCTGCACAAAATGGTGCAGAAACGTGTGCCTCCTTCCTAAGCATACTTTGACGTTTTTGTTTTATGTATATCCTTAAAATTTTTGGCATTAGCGGGCTGGAGAGCTTGCTCAGCTCTTCCCGAGGTCCTGAGTTCAATTCCCAGCAACCACATGGTGGCTCACAACCATCTGTAATGGGATCCAATACCAACTGCTGGTGTGCCTGAAACAGATATGGTGTACTCATATAAATAAATCTATTTAAAAAAAAAAGGCTATTCCATATGTTAACTTTTGCAAAATACTATGAAGAAAAAGCAAATATCTCAAAGCTTAATGAACCATTATGAAGCAAACACCTATGAAATCATCCCTCTTAAGAAATACAAGATTATGAGTAAAATCATGTAAAATGCATTTTTATTTCTAACTTACTCTGGCACACCAGCATATTCAGACTTACGATGTCACATACACACAGCTTTCAAAGCTGTTAATATTCTGTGATTTACTCTATTGTGGCCATTATGTCTACTTCTGAACATATGCTAATCATGCTACAAAAACCTTCATATTTTTCTTAGTACACTTGCATGAACTTCTGTCAGGCATGTATCCAGTAGAGGTTACGTTAGACCATAGTTTATGAACAAATTTATTTTAGTAAGGATTAGTAACTATTATTTCAAAGATCTCTAAGTTTACTCTCGCAATGATAATTGATACAGTCATTGGTGGTACACAGACCAACACATCTGACTGAAAGTTTTCTTCCCCCCCCTTGAAATTTGCATTCAGGTAAAGCTGGATCCTTGATTATACAACAGAAGACTTGAGGACCAGCAAGAATGAAGCAAAATTAGTTTATTAAGATTAAGGTACATACAATTTAGACTCACATGAGTAGGCATCTTCACAACAGCTACCTACATACAAGTTTCTATGATTAAGTTACACTCCTCAAAAGTGGAGGTAAGACTGAAGCCAGAGGCTGTCCTGAACAACTTAGAACATCACATTCTTCTTTTTCTCCAGACCTGGGATATAGCTCAATGGTTAAGCACCTACCTAGTAGCCCTTCAGCCCTAGGTTCAACTCTAGTTTGTAAAAATAAACAAAACTATGACAATATTCTGTCACACAATAATTTACACCTTAACTAGAATCAATGAAAAAACCTACAGAGAATTCAATATCTAAAACTCTGTTATAACTACATAGTAATTTTTTGTCAGCTGCCTAATAAAAGCTTACCTTTCTACAGAATCATCTTGCTGTCTGATAAAGAACTGGTAAAGTTCAAACGGAGATGTTTTCTCTCTGTTTAGCCAAACCGCATTGCCAGCAGACTTTCCCAGCTTCGCTCCAGTTGTACTTGTAATTAGAGGTACAGTGATTCCAAACACATCTTCTCCAGTCAACCTATACATATATTCATGGTATTCTATTAAGCACAATTAGTTCCACCAAACACAATACAGATTTAAGTCTGGTTACTTACTGTATGTTCTTAAAAACCTGTCTGGACACTAGTCCTCAAGAACTATAAAAACACACATTGCTTAGGTGCAATTGTGGGAATGCTTCTGAACAAATCAACAGGAAGTGACTTTTAAACGATCAGATGAAAAATGACAAAACTGGACGAAGGGGCACCAGGAGAGTACATTTAGGAGGTGGCTTTTAATATTCTTTAAATTTTTAAATGAGTTTTGTCGTGTAGCACACAAGCCAGTCCTGTACTCTATGTTCTTCAAGAAAACGCTATGAAAATCTTTATGGGGACGAAAAGCTAAATTAATGCAGTTCTAAACAGAAATCCAATTATTTTCGGGATAAATAACGATTTCCCAAGTTAGAAACTGAAGGAGATCTAGGGAAAACAGACACAATCCAAATCTTGAATATTGGTCTGCTTCCAGCAGCTCTACAATATGTCCATAATTGAGGACTTCTAACTCGCAAGGGTGAGTTCTTACATTCTTCCTAACGAATAACACACTAGTATTGTGTATTCGTCCCAGAGTTTCTGTAGGTTCTAATAATTCCAGCTTACTTGTGGATAAACTCGTAGCCAGACATGATGTTGCCCAACTGATCTGATCCGCCCAGCTGGACCCGGCATCCATAGTGCCGGAAAAGGTAGTAGAAGTCATAGGCCTGGAGCACCTGGTAAAAGAACTCAGCCAAGCTCATGCCCTCTGGGCTCTTGAGACGGGACTGCACGCTCAGCCGGCTAAGCAGAGTGCCCATGCGGAAGTGGCCGCCCACCGTGGCCAGAAAATCCATTAGGTGCTGCTTCTGGAACCAGGCTGCATTGTCGAGCACCGTGAAAGTGCCCCAGGGCCGCCCGTCCGCGAAGAGGCGCGCGTGGTTGGCCGCCAAGGTCTCCAGCCCTCGCTGCAGGGCGCGCGCGTTGGCCCGCACGCACTCAGCGCTCAGCGCCTCGCGCTCCTTGGTCCGGCCGCTGGGGTCTCCCAGGAGAGCCGTGGAGCCTCCCACGAGCGCGATCACGTTGTGGCCGGCTCGCTGGAAGTGGAACAGACCCAATAAAGTTAACAGGTGCCCCACGTGCAGCGAATCGCCCGTGGGGTCGAAACCGCAGTACACAGTCTGGGGCGAACCCGCCCTGCGGCGGTCAAAGAGTTCGGGGAGCTCTGTCTTCGTGCCGCTCTCGGGGAAGAACTCCTTGAACAGGCCGCGGGCCCTTGGTGCCACCAACATTCCCCGCGCGCCAGGGCGCACCGCACGCGGCCCCCGTGTCCAGACCCCTGACTGCGGAACGCGGCACAGGTGTCTCAGCATGGGCGCCGCCATCTTGCGATACACGCAAGGCATGCTGGACCTCTGTCGCCCAGCGACCGCGGGGGCCTCAGTGTCTCTTCTACGCATGCTCGGGCCGGAGCCCAGCTTGAGTAAGTTTTGGTGCTCTGGGCAGTCCTGGAATGTGGACCGAGTGAGTTCCGTCTTGCAGCCACCATTGTTCCTCTGTAATTTCATTCCCGTTTTCTCAATGAGGATGTCACGACAGTACTTCCTGTCTCACAGCTGTGGTGAAAGCACTTGGCGGTGTAGTAAGCGCTCTACAAACGTTTACTATCATTTAAATTATTATGCAAAAAGCTTGTGGTGCACAAGTCCCAAAGGTCTTGGATCTGTAGAAAGAACTCGGAGTGGTTGTGGAGACAAAAATTCTTTGTACCAGTTTCCCTAGTTAATGACAACCTCAGCACAGTACACACACACACACACACACACACACACACACACACACACACACACGTGTCTTTAGTGTGTGTCCTGAAGTCTCCTAGCTACAGCGAGAGGAAAGTCAATACAGGAAAGGACTTCCTATTTTTGTTTATAACATAACTAAAACCAAGTGCCATTTGTGGACAACACCTACAATAGTGAGAGAAGTAGGGGTTACGGAGGGAGAGAGAGGACAATTGAATCGGGAGTAATTTGCTGTAGAGTGTGCTGGCTTGTTTTATGCCAACTTGACAAAGCTAGAGTCATTAAGGTTCTTCAACTGTGACCAAAGTGGCCTATGAACAAGCCGGTGGTGAATTTTTTTTTTTTTTTTTTGGATTGGTGATTGATGTGGGAGGGACCAGCTCACTGTGGGTGGTGCCACCTTATAAATCAGAGGCATTTCTCCGGTAAAATGAGCCAATTCAAACCAGATTAGATTATATCAAAAGCATGTTTATTCGGAAGCTGCTCTCCAGAAAGTTTACTGGGCCCCCAAGAATGGAGGCCAGCGGAGTCGCCATGGGAGTGAGGGGAAAGAAAGGGTTCATGCAAAGAGAGAAAAGAAAGGGGGGTGGGGATAGGGTATGTCAGGTTGGCACTTGGGGATGATGAGAGAACTGGAAACCAGGTCTGTTTTCATATGTAAAATATGCACCTCCGTCCCTTGTCCCAGGATTCCAAACCAAACAGCACCCTTGGACTGGTGGTCCTGGGTGCTGTAAGAAATTAGGCTGAGCCAACAAAGTGGGACAAGCCAGTATGCAGCACCCTCCACGACTACTTCTTTTGTTCCTTCAGGATTCTTTCTGCCTGGAGTTCTTGCCCTGACTTCCCTGAATGATGAATTATAAGCTGTAAAATGAAATAACCCAAGTTCTTATTGGTCATATTGTTTTATCATGGCAATAGAAACCCTAGGTCAAACAAGAGCCATTCAGTGATCCCAGGGGAAGTCAGGAGCTGAGATTTCCTTCCATAGTCATCCAAATTGAAGCAAGGAGGTAGGCTGTTTTATTTTATTACTGGCTAATCTTTAGGGAGAAATGCAAACTTTGGGCAAGACTTTTGGCTGAGAGCCATATGAAGAGGGCAAAGAACACTCATTGCAGTTTACAGACTGCATACGATGTTCCTGAAGCAGGATCCCACCCATCTCCAGACCATTACCTACTGATCTTCCCATTTCCTAACACTAAGGTACCTGAAGAAGACTTTTATTTTAATGGTTTATTAATTTGTTAATTGATTAATCAATGTATTTGCTTGTCTAATTATCAGTGAGTTTAATTTCTCATTGCCACTACTAGATAGGATTCTCTAATATTACTCAAAATATCTTTAAAATTGTAGTCAGAATCTGTTGATCTGCACTTTGATCAGAGACAGACAACAAGATGCACAGCAGGAAATTCTGAGTGCCCAACAGATACTGTACTTAGTACCCAGCCTGGGGAACATCTTTCACTTGCAAGTTTGGGTTAATATAACAAATACCTACATATCTGTGGCTTTCAAGAGCATTTGGATATTACAAACTATGACTTCGTATTTGCACTCGCTACAGTACAGCTCTTTCTAAACATATGCTCTCATGTCAGCATTGCATGATGGAAACGTTTTTCAGATTATGAAAAATTAAAACCTATTGTTTAGGACTGGAGAGATGGCTCAATGGATAAGAGCACTGACTGCTCTTCCAGAGGTCCTGAGTTCAAATCCCAGCAACCACAAGGTGGCTCACAACCATCTGTAATGGGATCCAATGCCCTCTTCTGGTGTGTCTGAAGACAGCTACAGTGTACTCACATACATAAAATAAATCAAAAATCTTTTAAAAAAAAACAAAAAACAAAAACTACTGTTTAGTGTAATGGGGGTGACAGGCTCCTGAATAAATGTCTAGGCTTGTTCACAACTAGGACATACCTTATTAACCCATTTATTCTATTCATGTGGATAGTTAGTTACCTCTCCTTCCTAGTCTGGCCTACATCTTCTTCAGAATTTCCCTAGCAAATCACCCTCATCAGACTGACATTCACTCTCCCTCTCCCCTTCCCCTACCCTTCCCTCACCCCCCTTTCCCCCCCAGAAGTCCCACCTTTCTTTTCTGCCTTTGCTATAGGCCATCAACTTTTAAATAAACTAATCAGAAGGTAAGAGAGGGAGTATTTACAAACCACTGAGGCAGGTGATGCTTAATGACATCAAAGTCCAGCCTGTAATCCCATCTCTGTGGATTCAGAGTCAGCATCTGTAGAATACAGAGACAATCTTTACAAAGTGCATAAGAACATCACTCCAACAGTTTATTATTAAAGTTTATTTAAACTTTAAAAAAAATAGATTTGGGGTTGGGGATTTAGCTCAGTGGTAGAGCGCTTGCCTAGGAAGCGCAAGGCCCTGGGTTCGGTCCCCAGCTCCGGAAAAAAAAAAAAACAAAAAAAACACCAAAAAAAAAAGAAAGAAAAAATAGATTTGACTCTCACATGCGCACACCCACCCAGGAGCAATCTGGATTCACAAAGGAATCTCTCTCTCTCTCTCTCTCTCTCTCTCTCTCTCTCTCTCTCTCTCTCTCTCTCTCTCTTTCTCTCTCTCCCCAGTTAATTTTCTAGCTCAAAGGCTGAGCACTCCTAAACCCTCCCCTGCTACCCCAGGCCCAATTGGGGAAGTGGCCAGTGGCCACTTATCTTATTTGTTACATGGCTGCTTGGCTTTCTCTCCTGCAGCTCTTACTGTCCTATCCTTTCCCCCACCCCCCAAGTCAAGGTGATTCTCCTCTCTCCCTTCCAGTCCCTAGCCTAAGCAAATCTCCAGGTCCTTCCTCAGTCTACCTGCCCAGCCATTGGCTGTAGAGCAATTCTTTATTGCCAATCAAATCTAGCTGGGGGCAGAGACCCTCAGCATCCGGGAACTCGGCCTTTTGGGAGCCAAATTGAATTGAGACAGCACTAGAGCCAATCCCTAACAGGCTCTGATCATGGCAGTTTATACCTATAATCCTAGCATTTGGGAGGGTGAGGAAGGAGGCTTGATATAAATTTGAGGCCCGACTGTACAACATAGCAAGTCATTCTCCTCCCTCGACATTGCGTATCTTAGACCTTGTATTTCATAAAGGGACATCAAAGCAGATTCAGCATGAACTTGACGATGATAGCTGCAATCTTGGCAAAATATTCGCATAAGAATCTCCTTCTATGACCTGGTGTGATAGAGAAGCTGAAGCTTTGACCGAGAGACAGTCAGGAGCAGTTGAAGGCTAACCTTGCAAGCTTTATGGTTACATCCGTAAGTGCTGCGGCTCTGAAGGGAAAGACTTCTCTACAGAAGCTCTGCTCAGGTCAGGGAAGGTTTGCCAAAGCTTCCCTAATGCAAGTGTAGCAGCTCTGATCCGGTGGGGGGAAGTTGCCCAAGTGGAAGTGTTACAATTTCGGTCCCAGAGGTATCCTGGCATTTGGGAGCCAAGGAATACCACAGTCACACCAAACAACAAACCTCACACGGGAGAGTTATTGGTAAAGAAAAAAACCTAGGAGAGCGGCTGCCTCTGCTCAGGGGAGAAGCAGCAGAGAACTGGGCAAAGTGCATGGTTAGAGGTCGAGGGGCTTCCCCACCACGTGAGTTATCATTGAATACTCAACAATGTCCATAACTAATAATATCTTATAGGTCTTTACTTGAATGTGGATTAAGAAGAGACACCAATTTTAAAATAGCCAAAATAGAGGATTTTGAGTATTATCTAAACAAATTAATGATGAGCATTTGGAACACCAGTGAGTTTTCTTGGGATTACTTACAGGAATGTGGGTGAGGGGCTATGAACGGGAGCAGAAATGACTCAAAAATGTCTCTGACTGGAGCCTGCTTCCTGTGGGCCTGTGAGCACTCCTGGGAGACCAGCTCTCTCTGGGCAGCTTTTGGGTCCAGAGGGCTATGTGACAGTCTTAGCTCGGTGCACAGATGGAGACCAGAAGTGTCCTGTCCCAGTCTGCGCCACAGTTCCTGTACTCTGTGTGCTCCTGGCAGGTTCCTCTTTGGACAGTTAATGAAGCAGAATGTGGGATCTCATCTGTGGGCTTAGGAGTGAGAGCACTCCTGGGAGACCAGCTCTCTACGGGCAGGTTTTGGGTCAAAAGGGCCGTGGGACAGCCTTAGCTCTGGGTACAGATGCTCTTTGTTTTTTGGTTGTTGTTGTTGTTGTGTGCTGTTATTTGTTTGTTTGTTTAGACAGGGTTTCTTTTTGTAGCCCTGCCTGTCCTGCAACTCACTCTGGATTCAAACTCATAGAGATTAGCTTGCTTCAGCCTCTGCCTCTGCCTCTGCTTCCAAGTCCTGGGATTAAAGATGGGCAACACTGGGCTGGAAAGATGGCTTAGTGGTTAAGAGCACTGACTGCTCTTCCAAAGGTCCTGGGTTCAAATCCAAGTTACCACATGGTGGCTCACAACCCTCTGTAATGAGACTGGATGCCCTCTTCTGGTGTGTCTAAAGACAGGTACAATATATATATAAAAAGATGGGCAACACTATGCTCAACTCCTGTTGATTTTCTTAATGGCTGCCCCTTTGACTAGGCTATGATGGAATCAATCTCAGTGCAGTTTTGATTGTATTTCTCTAATGGTTAGTGAGGTTGACGCCGCTCGTATGACCACTGGCCATCTGCTTGTCATCTTTGAAGATGAATTGTTCATTCTATTAGCCCACTGTTGATTGTGTTGGTTTTTTTGTTTAAAGTCTTCTGAGTTCATTTTGTGTTTTAGGTATTACCCCTTCCAGGTATATAGCTTGCAAAAATTTCCACATCCCATTCTGTAGCCATCTCTGTATGTGATTAGCTGATGGCTTAGTTGCACAGAGTATTTTACTTTTGTGAGGTCCTATGTGTCAATTATTGGCCTTATTTCCTGTGACCCATTCAGATAGACTTGCGTGTGCCTGTATCCACAACACAAAATGTTTTCCTCTAAGATTTACAGAGTTTTACGCTTTAGAGTTTAAGGACTTGATTGATTTGGAATTGATCCTAGCACCATTATTTTAAAACATCTCAAGCTGAGTTTGATCCCCAGTACATTTTAGACCCACCATGACAGCACACTTTTGTGTAACCTCAGAGCTGAGGAGGTTAAGGCAGAAGGACCAAGTCAAGATCATCTTTATTTACATGGGACCCTGTCTCAAAAATCCAAAAAATTATCTGAATGTCTAAAGGAGCCAGATGAGTTACATCTCTATACAAAGGTTCCTTTGCGTCATTTAACTGTTAAAGAAAGTTTGACTTATTAAACGTAGGGCACATCTTTTATGTATCTTGGAATACAGAGACTTTGTTCTTATTAATATAGGTAATTTTAATCAATTTATTATTTGTTATGAATGTGTCCATTTATTAGAATTGGTTTCTGAACACGAGTGTAGACTACGCTGTAAAGAGCGTTGTCCTGAGCGAGATACGGAGAGGTAGCAGACCAACTCGGTTCTTTTTCTGTGCGTTCTTGCCAGCTGCCTTCTTCTGATAGCTGCTGCTCTGACCTAGGCCACTCCTGGGCCTTCTGGGTTTACAGTCTTTCTTTCTTTCTTTCTTTCTTTCTTTCTTTCTTTCTTTCTTAGTTTTGTTTTGTATTTTTTTGTAGTGCAAGAAACCAAATTTCAGGGCTTCGCCTATTAGTAATTTCTCTACCTTTAAGCCAAACCTCTCCTGCTTTGTTTTTAATCATTATTTTAAATTTGAGTGTGAATCATGAAAAATAAATGAATGCCTGTTAGCCTAGCATCACATTTTGTGCATATTATTATTATTACACGCTATAAAGTCCCACATAGCTAGGAAGCCCATTTGCGGGATCTGGTGAAGCACAGGGGAGAGGAAAAGCAGCCAAAGGCCTCTAAGAAAGACCCTCCTGGATCAAATCAAAATTATTAGCTATCACAGTTTGGAACTGAATTTTTAAGACATCTGCATCTGACATAACATTTACATGGGACAAAGATTACAGTACCTAAAATTAAGTAGTCTGACTTTATGTACTAAAGATCATAGATGAAACAAATCTCTAAAATAACAAAAAGTTATATACTTTTGATGAGGTTGAAATTTATATATTTTTGTTGTTATTGTCTTCAAGACAGGGTTTTTCTGTCTTGTAATTTACTCTGTCCTGTAATTTACTCTGTAGAACAGACTGGTCTCTACCTCAGAGATCCTCCTGCTTCTGTCTCTTGAGTGCTGGGATTAAAGGTGTGTACCACCACCACTGCTGCCTGTCAAAATTTGCACTTTTTTTTATAATAGTGAAAGCTGTAAAAAATTTTATGTGTTTATTATATATAAGTACACTGTAGCAATCTTCAGACATACCAGATCAGAGGACACTGGATTTCATTACAGATGGTTGTGAGCCACCATGTAGTTGCTAGGATTTGAACTCAGGAACTCTAGAAGAGCAGTCGGGGCTCTTAACCGCTGAGCCATCTCTCCAGCCCGCAGTCAGTGCTCTTAACCATTGAGCCATCTCTCCAACCCAAATTTAAACATTTTTGCCTTTTATTGAAAACGTATTTCCCTCACATATATCCTGATTACAGTTTCCCCTTCTTCCACTCCTCCCAGGTCTTTCCCACTTCCCATCCCATCTAAACTCACTCCTGTTCTGTCTCATTAGAAAACAAGCAAGCTTCTAAGGGATAATAATTTTTAAAAAAGTAAGATAAAAACAAAATCTAATACATCTGAGAGAGAGAGAAACAAACAGAAGAAAAATAGCTCAAAAGAAGGCACAAGAATCAGAGACCCACCTGTTCACACACTCTGGAATCCCATAGAAGCACTAAACTAGAAGCCATAATATATACGCAGGGGACCTGGTGTAGACCTGTGTGGGCCCAGCATGCTGTCCCAGCCTCTGTCATTTCATACAAGCTTTGATTATGTTGATTTAGAGAGCCTTGGGTTTTTTGTTTGTTTTGTTGTTGTCATTGGAGTGGTTGTTGTTGTTGCTCTTGTTGTTGTTGCTGTTTTGGTGACCTCCTTCTCCTTTGACTCTTATACTCTTTCCGCCTCCTCTTCCTCTGGTTTCCCTGAACCCCAAGGGAGGAATTTGATGAAGACATTCTGTTTAGAATTGAGTGTTCAAAGGGCTCTCATTATCTACATGCCGTCTGGCTGTGAGTCTCTGTATCTGTTCCCATCTGCTGTAGAAGGAAGCATCTCTGATAATGGTGAGCAAGGCATTACTCAACGAGTACAGGAAATGATCATTAAGCCCTGGCTCAGGGCCAGCCTTTACACCTCTCTCTCTCTCTCTCTCTCTCTCTCTCTCTCTCTCTCTCTCTCTCTCTCTCTCTCTCTCTGCCTTTCTCTGTCTCTACTACCCCTTCAACTCCCCTCCGCATTCCCTAAATAAACTCTATTCTAAAGGAAAGAAAAGTCATTAGGAGGCATTGTTTCTCTACATTGTTTTAAGAACATTAGTATTTGGTTTTCCTACAGGTCTCTGGCCTATCTAATCTCAGGCTCATCACCAAGCAGTGTCACATATGGGTTCTATCTTTTAAAGTGAGTCTTAAGACAAACCAGTTCATTGGTTGGTCACTGCCACAAGTTCTGTGCCACCATTGCCCTAACGCACCTTGCAGGTAAGGACACCACTGAAGTTAGAAGGGTGTGTGGCTGGCTTGGTGTTTGTTTCTCTATGGTAGTGTACAGAGTACCTTCCTAAACCAAACATTTCAGAACACAGGAGTGAAGGCTCTGTATAAATAGCAGGTCCATGTCTCTATGTTTAATAAGTTGTGTAGGCATCGTCTTTAGCAATGGGACCTTGTTGACTGTTGTGAAGAGTAACTTACTGTGTTGTTTGAATACACTGGAGAAGACCAAACACTTAGACTGAGCTCAAATTTGGATGAAATAAATTTATTCTTACTGTTAGCAAAAGGACAACAGCCTTAGAGCCAGAAAGCATCCTGCACCAAAGAGGGTAAAGGAAGGTTTTGTAAAGGTGGTCATCAGAGGAGTACACTGTGATTATCTCATGCTCTGTGGAATCCACAGCTAGGTAAAAAAAAATGCCTTTACTGCCCTCTGGTATTTCTTTTTCTCTTTATGCAGTGATAGAGCCCCACAGTGATAAGCAGGTTTAAAAAGGAGAGCAGGTAGTTAATTACCTCACCGCAGTCTTCAGGCAGCTAGGATATCACAGGCATTTCAGGGCAAAGGTCAATGGCATTTAAAGGGTGCCTGGTACTTTATTAAGTTTCTTAGCCATCCCAGGGAAGTCATGTATAAATTATCACAGAAGCCTGACCTGGAAAAGTGTCACTAACAACTGGGAGAGAACTCTTTCTGGGCCATCAGGTTAGAACTGGCTGTCATATTCCGATAAACAGCTGCCTCTCTGGCAACAGTTGGGATTATTTGGGGGATCCCAGAGGACCCACTTGGCTAAAAACTCAATTAGATGTAACTCAATCCCAGTACTGAAAGCTCCATCTGGTGATAAGAGATGGCCAGTTGGGTCTCTGTCTTCCCCATTACTTGATGATTTCACTTAGATTAACTTGATACACATTTATGCTATAGAAAGTTTCTGCTGCTGTAGGTTTCCAGTCTGCCCTTCAAATGGCCTTACTTCAGCTGTCTCTCCCTATATTTCCTCAATCATTCCTCTCTCTTTCCCCCTTCCACCCGATCCTCTAGTTCCAGCCTTCACATCCATCCATAACTATCTATTCTATTTCTCTTTCCTTTTTAAAAAATATTTATTTATTTATTATATATGAGTATGTTGCTGTAAAATTATAAAAAAAAATGCTGTCTTTTATCCCTCACTAGGTCCAGCACCACAGTGCCCCCAAGATAACTGGTAGATGTCTTCATCTCAGTCAGCAAAGCCTCTCACTCACTTTGCTCTATCCCATATCACACTGCTGATGGCTTCTATCTGAGGCTGGCAACAGTTTCTCTACCCATCCAGTTCCCAAGGCAGGCTGCCACCATACAGGTCTCCAGCCACCAACACTCTCTTGAACTTAAATCGCCACATGAAAGAACACAGAACACAATAACCTCTGATCCAATTGGTAAGATATAATTTGCTCATCTAAACACACAAAGCCCTGTGCACATCCATCCCTTAAGAATATTCATGGGCTGGGGATTTAGCTCAGTGGTAGAGCGCTTGCCTAGCAAATGCAAGGCCCTGGGTTCCGTCCTCAGCTCCGAAAAAAAGAAAAAAAAAAGAATATTCATAACAACCTGTAAAGGTGCAGAGAGGAATCTTAACATCTGCCTCCATGTTCTTCTGGTCTCTCTTCTCTCTCTCTCTCTCTCTCTCTCTCTCTCTCTCTCTCTTTCTCTGTGTGTGTGTGTGTGTGTGTGTGTGTGTGTGTGTGTGTGTGTGTTTCTTTTCTCTTGAAAAACTGTCTATGCTAGCTGGGAAATATGTGACTTAGGTCAGTTTTGTATGCTACTTTGGGAATTGATTCTCTCGGCTTTTGTCCTAAGGCTTTCTAAGCTATTGTCTTCTCCACTGGATTACCCAAGGGTTACCTTACAATGTTAATACAAACATGAAGGGGCTCCAGACACTGGGTGACTCAGGTATGTTCTCCCAGGAGAGCCAGCACAGTTTTTTCTGACCCAGGATGGGGCGTCTATTCAGTTTCCCTATGATCATGGGGGTGTCCCCTGACATCACCACACTTCTGGGTGTGAGGGAAGGTGGAGCAAGGTCCAACTGATAATAAATCAGAACATTTCAAAGACAAAGAAAACCAATACAAACAAGACAGAAACCAAAATGCCTTCTGAGTTCCAAAAGCAAACACCGAAAATACCTTTAGAGATCCAAAAGCAAGCACACAAAGCAAGTAAGCAAATAAAACAAGCCATCAATATTCTCCAAGTTCCAAAAGCAAAGCAAATACTAAAAACAAGCTAAGTAGCCAAAGTTCAAAATGGTATTAGAGATCCAAAAGAAGCAAGTCAGCAAAGAAGCTAAACCAAATGTCTAGACCAAACGCTCTAAAAGCAAATGCGTACAATCACATACATATCTTGGACCAAACACAGATGCAACTTCAAGAGTTTCCGTTCAGAGGCTTAAAGCAGAACGTGTTCTTGAAAACAGACCCAAAAATGTATCTATCAAAGTAGGATCAAGGGGGCTGGAGAGAAGTTAAGAGCATTGGCTGCTCTCCAGAGATCCTGAGTTCAATTCCCAGCAACCACATGGTGGCTCACAACCCCCTGTAATGGGATCTGATGCCCTCTTCTGGTGTATTGGAAGACAGCTACAGTGCACTAATATAAATAAAAATTAAAAAAAAAAAAAAAAAGTAGGATCCGTGATAACCAGCTTAGAATAAACAAAAGTGATTATCAATCTAACCAAGGGAGGTCCAAAACCCTGGAAAGAACTTACTAACAGTCTACCTGAGGAAATAACGCTAATTGGTGTGGACGCAGTAGGTAGACTTGGAGCGACTGCAGAGCATGGAGTCATATGACCAGCTTGACCTCATGAATGTGAAGAGACATGGGAGCCCTGCTCCATCTCTCCACATCAAATCCTATGTTCTCCTGTCTCTGTGCAGAGCCAGGGCAGTTAGCTCTCTTCCCAGCTTTTTCTCCAGCCTGTTGCAATCCCTTTCATGACAGCACTCCCCCAACTCCTGACCTCCCCAGGCAGATGCTGCCTTGGGAACAGAAAGACAACCTACTCCAGCCTCAGCGTTGCCCAGACTCATCCTCCTTCCTCCTGATTAACAACCAGTATTTCTCCGATGCAGATGGCTCCTGCCCTTAAAGAAAACAAGAGCCAATATCCTTGAAGTGATAAAAGTCCACTCTTGGACTATGGGATAAAGGCAATTAAGTGTTCCCAAACAGCTGTGACCAGTTGTACCATAATAGTCAAAACAAAATCACAGCTCTCATCTTAAAAGGAATAGGAGGTAGTTTACTCTGGAAGCTTTTGAGCCGTCATAGCCTGGAAACAGATTTAGGTTACCCGAATTCCATGTTCCAAAATGGAAATAGTTTCATGAAGTTTTTATAGTTTTACAGAACAAAGAAAGTCATAAATTAAGGTGAGTTAAAAATGTGTTGGTGGGTACATCAGAAGGGTAGTACACTGAGATGAGGAGGCCTTTCTATTGGTCCAAGATGTTGTCCAATGACATTCTTGGCTTTTGGGTTGGTAGAAGTTAGTGGTCTGCTAAGTTAATAGATTCAAAGAGATTTTTTTTTTGAGGGTGCAGTGAACTTTATTGATGGTATTAAAGAGAAGGGAGCACTCCCTAGGTCCCTCCTGTTATTATGGGGTCTGGGATGGAATTGTGAGGGAGACGCTCAGTGTTGGGGGGCTGAGTTGGGATGGGGACTCCTCAGCAGCTGAGGGCCTCTCTCTTGCTCTCAGTATCCTTGCTGGGGTGGGTGGTCCAGGGTTTCTTACTCCTTGGAGGCCATGTAGGCCATGAGGTCCACCACCCTGTTGCTGTAGCTGTATTCCTTGTCATACCGGGAAATGAGCTTTACAAAGTTGTCGTTGAGAGCAATGCCAGCCCCAGCATCAAAGGTGGAAAAGTGGGAGTTGCTGTTGAAGCCGCAGGAGACAACCTGATCCTCAGTGTAGCCCAGGATGCCCTTTAGTGGGCATTCGGATGCCTGCTTCACTACCTTCTTGATGTCATCATACTTGGCAGGTTTCTCCAGGCTGCAGGTCAGATCCACAACGGATACATTGGGGGTAGGAACACGGAAGGCCATGCCAGTGAGCTTCCTGTTCAGCTCTGGGATGATGTTGCCCACAGCTTTGGCAGCACCAGTGGATGCAGGGATGATGTTCTGGGCTGCCCCATGGCCATCACACCACAGCTTTCCAGAGGGGCCATCCACAGTCTTCTGAGTGGCAGTGATGGCATGGACTGTGGTCATGAGCCCTTCCACAAGGCCAAAGTTGTCATGGATGACCTTGGCCAGGGGGGCTAAGCAGTTGGTGGTGCAGGATGCATTACTGACAATCTTGAGGGAATTGTCATATTTCTCATGGTTCACACCCATCACAAACATGGGGGCATCGGCTGAAAGGGGTGGAGATGATGACCCTTTGGGCCCCACCCTTCAAGTGCTCCCCAGCCTTCTCCATGGTGGTGAAGACGCCAGTAAGCTCCACAACATACTCAGCACCAGCGTCACCCCATTTAATGTTAGCAGGATCTCGCTCCTGGAAGATGGTAATGGGTTCCCATTGATGACAAGATTCCCATTCTCAGCCTTGACAGTGCCGTTGAACTTGCCATGGGTAGAGTCGTACTGGAACATGTAGACCATGTATTTGAGGTCAGTGAAGGGGTCATTGATGGCAACATTCTACATTTTGCCAGATGCAGAGCAGAAGGTAGTCCTGGTAACCAGGTGCCCAATATGGCCAAATCCTTTCACACTGACCTTCACCATCTTGTCTATGAGACGAGGCTGGCACTGCACAAGAAGAAGCGGCTGTCTCTGGAACAAGGAGGAGCAGAGAGTCAAAGAGATTTTTAGCTATCGTCACAAGATGTTAGTTCAGACATAGATGGGCAAGGCTAGAACTAGCACCAGATAGGGTAATTAGCTACACGACCTGCAGTAGTTCACTTAATAGTCTCTGAAGTTAATCAGGCTCTGCAGATACAACTTCTTTTCAAGAGTTTGTTCAGAGGCTTAAAACAGAATGTGTACGGTGCACACACGAAGACCTGCATTCAGTTCCCACAATGGCATATACCCAGTGGTAATCGCTTAAGCCCAATAAAACTTTACTTGGTCATGTATACAATGTCTGAAGATGAGAAGTCCCAGATTAGCATGACCTGGTCACTTAGCACCAGGTGACCCGTGTGATAAATGGCCTTCATCTTGTGGTCCAGGAAGGCAGCATCAGCATTCCTGGTAGGATATTAAAAAGGAAGGAAAGAAGTCACCATATTTTAAGGCAGGTTTTGGGAGAATCATTGACTTTATACTTGCCTATGTCTGAAGTCAGGGCAGAGCATGTGACTCTACTCTGTTGCTTATCTTTTCTTTCAAAACAGCTTTTTTTCTACAAAAGAAAATTAATTTTTACTATTGGGCAGAACTAACCCATTATTTGCCTTGGGTTCTACATTTTTTTACATTTATATTATGTGTATAGGTGTTTTCCCTATACGTGTGTCTGTGCCCATGGGACACCCGTAGAGTTATTGACTGTTCTAAGCCACCATGTAGGTGTTGGGAACAGAACCCAAGTCCTTTGCAAGAGCAGCCAAAACTCTTAACTAGGGTAGTCTTCCCATACCCAGGTGGTTTTTTTGGTTTATTTTATTTTATTTTTTTCTTTTAAAAAGACATACCCAGGTTTTCTGCTTGGGATAGCAAAGCTACACTAATTTCTGCTGCTATCCTATTATCAAGAAGGGGTAAGTGCTCACTTTATGTCTCTGGAAGATTCCCTGATTGAGTCCCCTTGAGTTCTGATGGGTTTGATGTGGACAGTAGTTCTCAACCTGTGGGTCCCAGCTGTTGTTTAAATCTCGGCTTGTGCCCAGACAAAGCACACCAAGCCAACATGGTTCCACATGGAGAGATTTAATGGGAGAATGAGACAAGGGGAAGGGACAAGAGAAAGAAGAGCGAGGGCAGAAAATGTCTGCCTTTTATTTGGAATATGACGTGACTGCTCCCAGGTGAAGTTGAGAACTAAGCCAAAGGTATGCTGGGAACGTATGGCTGTTGCCATGGCAACAGCGACCAGGTGTTGTTGTTGCTGGAGGTGAAAGCAATTCCTGATACCAAATACCTCCCTTTTTCTTATCATAAAAAGGAGATAAAAGGGAGGGGGAAGCTGATGGTGAAGGGGGATAGGGGCGCCATGTCTCTAAGGCTACTTCCTGCTGTCTTGGGGCATCAGCAATGTCAGGCTATAGTTGACTTTCACCATCAGGGTCCACTTGGTAAACGTTCTCATCAGGCTCCCCCGTGGACAGCGGCTGGTAATCCTGTAACAGGAACTGACTAATAGTTTGATTGGAAATTTTTTGTATCTATCATTGAAGGAATGTAGAGACAAGATTAATGAGGCAGGGAGCGAATAGTAATGCCAGGAAGAAGACTAGAAAGGGTGTTATGAGAAGGAGTGTGCACTTCTATATAGGGTTTTCAGAAGTCCAGGGACTGGAGTCCTCACATTCCTTGAAATTCTGCATGTCTGATTGAAGCTCCTGGATTTTATTTTTCACTATCCTGGATTGGTTGATGTAGAAACAGCATTCTTCTTGGAGGAACAGGTAAACACCACCTTCCTTAGCTGTCAGGACATCCAGCCCCGGTCAGTTCTGAAGCACCACATCTGCCAAAGAATGGATCTGTTTCTGGAGGGTCAGCATGGTTTCAGACATTTTTGAAAACTGCGTCAAGCTCATAAGTGAACTTATTTCATTGGGTCATAGAAGTAGTTATTCCTTTATTCCTGCAGTGCCAACGCCTATGGCTGTTCCTGCAGCGACCAAGAGTGGCACGACCTGCCCTGCCCTCTTGTGTTGGGCAGCTATCATGTCTACAGCTGGGATTGGCAGGGGCTCGTTCCCCTGGATTACCCCTGGTTCAGGGAAAAGGAGCACCAATGTGCAAACTCCTGACCAGCTGGCAGGCAGGCGATGGTATACCTGGGTGCCACAGAAGATTGATGTGTTCTGGGTTGCAGGGCACTGTGGCAGAGATTGGGTATCAAGGGTTGTAGTTCTGTTGCAGTCTAGGGAGCTTAGCATTCCTACAGAATGTGTCCAGGAGGTTTTAAAACAGTTTGTCACACAAAAAAAAAGAGAAATAGAGGAAAGGTATGGAGTCTTGTCCTGGATGACCTCTTATAGTTTTTCAAAAGTCACTGACTTTAAGGCTATCCTGAGGAGACCGGCCAGGAGACGGGTTATAAACCTATCTCTGACTGGGACACCACCTGTGGAATTATAATTCTATTGGGGATCTTGGTCAGGTACTGCCTCAGATCCAATAGGGTATGTCCCATCCGTTTGATGTATCTTGTCCACATGTATTTTCGCCTGCTCCCAAACTCACTGGCATTCCTCTGGAAGTAAATAATTAGTAAGTATCATATGTACATCATGGAAAGTCAAGCTATAAGACTGGAACTCTTTAACAAAGGCGGATGAGTTAGAGGTATAGAAACCCAATATGCTTTCTATTTGAGAAAGTTCATTCAATGAAAAAGGGACGTGTACCCTGACCAGCCCATCTACACCGGCCACCTCTCTCAATGAAAGGACTGGTGCTGGGTCAGGCATCTCTGCCAATGAGGGGTTTGGGGGTTTGGCTATGATCTTGGAATGGGTGATAAGAGGGGTGAAAGTAGGTGCCAGTACAGGGAGATTGGAACGTCCTGCAGTTGGCGCAGGAGAGGAGGGGTCTGGAGAGGTTGATCAAGGAGCCTCTGGGGTAACCTGGTGAGAAGGAGAAACTGAGGCAGCAGCTTGGGTTTTTGGAAGTGTGGAAGCAGGCCTGAGGCGAAGAGGAAGTGTTCCTTAGCTGGGTCAAGAGCTGTATTGTCATTTGGGGCCTGTTTCATAGCTAAGAGGAGTTGGGTGGGGCTACAAGAGGAACACAGAGAGGGGTTAGGGCGAAGATATATGAATGCTTGGACATAAAGAATCTCTTTCCATTTACCAGACTGCCGGCGGTAATTGTGAAGATCCCGAAAAGGTGTGGAATTTAGCATGCTGTCATGCAGCCATTTTGAACCATTATCTAATGAATACATTATTGAATATGTGTATCAGTTTTGATGTCCTCAGGTGACGCATTAATTTTAAAGTTTTGAAATTCTCCAAAAGACATCCCAAGGGTGTATGTGGGGGTACAGTCAAAGACCTCAAATTTCCCATGGGGGGAAGTCACCAATTAATTATCACTGGCGTCTTAATGGCAATGGTAGTATTCTGCCAGGTCAGGTGTCTGAGTCATCACTTAGGCTCCTGGAGGTTATAAACACATCAGAATTCGTTCCTACCCAGGCCTGGAATTTTGTGTCGGCTGGGAGAGCCCGGAGCGAGAGGGGAGTGTGGAACTGCTTTTGAGGGAAACTCTGCCCAATGATCGGGTCCTATTGCATATGTTAGCTAAGGAAATTCCCATAATCTCAGAAAAAACTGGCCAGGTTTTATCTGGGAAATTGGGGTCTTCCTTGTCAACTGGAATAGACCTACCAATCTGCAGGTGTCTGTGCGGAAATTGTAGCTGCAGTCTGGTAACAGGGAAAGTGGAACTGCGTAGTTGATGAGGGCCTGTCTAAGCGGCAAAAGCTGGCACAGTGGTAAACCATGGAGGGCAGCGGCTCATGGAGAAGTCGGCCTGCGAGCCAGCTGAAGCAGTAACTCACATGGAGGAAGTCTTGAGTCTCACAGCAGCCAGCAGGTGGCAGTGGAGGCCTAGAAGATCCAATGATCCAATTCAGGTGGTGTGCCACGGTGTGGGTGGATCTCCTTGGTCTGCTGCCACTGTGGTGGATCCCCCCACAGTCTGCTGCAGCTGTGGCCAGCCTTTAGCATTGTGTGTGTTGGGGTTGGGTTGGTGTTTAAATCTTGGCTTGTGTCCGGACAAAGCACACCAAGCCAACATGGTTCCACATGGAGAGATTTAATGGGAGAATGAGACAAGGGAAAGGGATGAGAGAAAGACTTGAGAGGAAGAGAGAGAAAGAGAGAGAGAGAGAGAGAGAGAGAGAGAGAGAGAGAGAGAGAGAGAGAGAGAGAGAGAGAGACAGAGAGAGAGAGAACACATCTGCTTTTTATTTGGAATATGACGTGACTGCTCCCAGGTGAAATTGGGAACTATGCCAAAGGTAAACTGGGAATGTATGGCAGTTGCCATGGCAACAGTGACCAGGTGGTGTCACTGCTAGGGGTGGGAGGAAGTTAAGTTTCAAACCAAGGGCAAAGGCCAAGGTGCCTATTTAAGAAAGAGGACCTGGCCACCAGACTCTCCCAGCATCCCTCAGTCCCTACCTGTTACAGGGACACTTCACCCTCTACCCAGAGCTTCATATTACGATTCATAGCAGTGGCAAAATTACAGTTATGAAGTAGCAGTGAAAATAATTATATGGTTGGGGGCCACCATAACATGAAGAATGATACTAAGGGGTTGAAGAGTTAGGAAGGTGAGAACCACCACTCTAGGTTATGGAAATGGAACAGAGAAGTGATTGGAATCTGGAACCAAAAGAAAGGGATAAAGGGGATACAATTCTTCAGGGAGCTTTGTTCTTTACTACTTGCTCTAAGATGATCCCTAGGGCCCCAGGTAAACTATGGGAATAATGTGGGGGTGTTAAAGTGAAACCTGGGGATCCTTCTGTAGCAGCCATTGAGAACTTAGGTAGCTCAGTGTTCTGAAGCATCTCATTTTGCTTTTTCCACAACCATATGAAGCAATGAGGTAAAATTAATATGTTGAAAGTTAACACCCATAGTATCATGTAGCTATGGGAAGTCAAAACTCAAACCCATGGTCCTCCTGCCCAGTGAACATGCTTCTGTCCCTGATGCCTCTGCAAGAAAACTTCACACTCCAAATTCAGGCACAGACTTTCCTCCAAGAACATTGTGCCATAGTTCAATTTCCTATTCTGTAGCTGTTGCTTGAAGGTGAGGAATAGTGAATGCCTAGAAAAGAGTCAACTGTCGCAGAGCAGGCTCTCCCAGCGAGAAGTCATACCATGCACGTAGACACTAACAGAGGAAGAATCCTTCAGTAGCATGCAGCTGGTCTCGCTAATGCACAAAAGGGAGCCAGCCTTGAACAGAAACCTTCACTACCTTATGTAGGCATTGGGCTTATGTGTCCCATATACACTGTCATCCATAAATCTCCCTACTCCCAGGTTACCTTGTGAACAATTTAAATATAGAGAGGATACTGCATGTCTGGCCACTTGGGCAGGTGGAGATTTACACAGCAAAGATAGTGCTAGAATTAATAGTTTTTAAGTACATCAGTTTTATTGTTTTGAATAGTAGCCGTCCAGGGTCATCTATCTTACCCACCTGGCAGAATCATGCTTTATGACAGATCAAGACTAAACGATGGCTGTGTCTCTGCCTTTCAGTCTTTGTTTCGGTAAGTAAGGGATGGGTCTAATGGCTGCTTCTGGTAAGTAAGGGATGGGTCTAATGGCTGCTTCTAAGTCAGGAGTGTCACTTTCGTTATGGGAACGGAGCCTAGCTGGGGGTCAGTCTTGATAACACTTGAGTTATTTCTAACAAGCCTGACTGTTGAACTGGACCTATCTCCCTTAGCTAAACTCTACTTTGTGTGACTTCATGTCCCTAAGCAAGTCTATTAGGAAATCCTGTAACGCCAATTGTGTTACTTCAAGTTTCTCCTACATCACTAGTTTATTCTGCCTCCTGTTGATCGGTCCAGCACCCTTTTTATGACTTTATTACCACACTTGAATGGACTTCTCAGGTTAGAGGCAGTTCCCAGCTTGTTCACCACTCTTACATTCTTTCCAGGGATTTTTTTTTCCTAATTCAATGTAAAAAACCCTCAGAAGAAACCACAGTTGAAACACACAGTGTTTGAAAGAACATGATTGTCTCGTAAGACAGATGAGATCCACTTAATAAACATGGTCAGAGTCATTCTTCTCTGTGTGTCTCCACATCCAGTGGGTCCTGGGACGTTAGCAGAGCAGTCTGCAGTCCTGTTTTTTCATTATCAGGACATTTCTGACAGTTCAATATCACCATCCATGGACCCCAGGGCAGGGATGACCAGTGCTGGCTGAAATGTAATTAGATTACATGGCCAGGATTTTACCGGTTTTAATGCTAAGAAGTGGTTTGAGATTGGATGTGTAGTTTAGTGGCACTGAGCCACCAAAGGCAATGGTGCCACTTAATTAGTGTAGAGCATTAAAGTCGTGTCAAGAAAACAGATTTTTAAAACCAGAACTTCAAAATCCCCCAATCAGATCCTAGGAAAAAAGAAACAAAATTTGCTAAGAAAAAAAAATCTTGTCTATTTTTTTCTCTTTTGCTGGTATTGTTGCTGGTTTGTTTGTCTTTTTTTTTTTTTACTTTTAACCTTTATTTATTTTTTAATGTGTATGAGTATTTTGCTTGTGTGTATGTCTGTGTGCATGTTGTGCTTGGTACCCACAGAGACCAGGCATTTCAGACATTTGTGAGCTTACTATAGAATTAATATATCTTGAAAGGGCCGTGAGAACACACTCCCCACACTCAGATATTAAGTTCACAACTAGTTCTGGCCAATGCACAAAAGGATCTATCCAGCCTTGAACAGAAATTTTTACCAGCTTATACAGTCCTTACGCTCACGCACTTACATAGAGTCATCTTAAGTTTCCTTAAATCATCCACAGGTTACACTTTCATAATTTAAACAGAGACAAGAAACTAAAACTGGTCTCTTAGGCAGAATTCTCTCTCTCTCTCTCCTCGAACTCTCTCTCTGAGACTAGGCAGGCCTCAAACTCAGAGATCTGCCTGTCTCTACCTCAAGTGTTAGGATTAAAGACATAGGCCACCATACCGTGTTTTTTGAATAATTGTTACCCAGGGTCCTCTTGCCCACCTGTCAGAATCTGCTTCTCCTGATAAGGTGGCGGTGGGATTGATGGCAGACTAGGACTTGGTGGTTGTGACCCGGTGCTGTTCCCCTTCCAGTCCTTTGATGTGAGGACGGGCCTGAGGACCAGTAGTACATCTGGGTTGTCTCCTTTTGTTATGGGAATGGAGTCTAACTAAGGTCAGTTAGTGAACAAACACTATCAAAACATTTCCCCCAGCAACCCTAAACTTCAGTTATTCTATGCAAATGTCCTTTCTGCAGTTCCTAATGAGTGTGGTAAGTATACTGCTTAGCTTCCAGCCATGCTACAGCTGCAAGCTTCTGGGGTTCTTGGGTAAAACAAGACACTGTAGAAACTGGAACATTCCATACGGTGAAGCCAATCTCAGTAAGATCTACGGGCGTGTTCTTGGATTGATAGCTTACCAGTCCTCAGCTGCAGTGTAATCCGTGATGCTGAAATTGAAAGGTCCCCTCCCAGCAGCCATGGGACTGCTGGTTACAGTGATGAGCACCCGTGCGTGGCCAACGAAACAGCAGCACTGTATGGGCACGCTCTTCATGTCTTGCCAGATATGCGGTGTGCTAGCAGCTTACAGGCAGAGTTCAGGCTTCTGAGACTTGAACTGCTCATCGATGTTAGGTTTATGAGAAAAGCCTGATTAGCCAGTGGGAATGTTGCTGCTGTCTCAACACGTTCCCCTGGGTAATAGCTACCTTCTGACTTATCTAACTGCTGTCAGTTTGCAGTACTCCGCATGAGCAAAATGCTTAGAGAATGGTTCTCGATCTACTAAAATATGCAAGTCTTCATATTGTCTGTTTAAAATGAACTCCAAGGATGGCTCACTATGAGATTTTAGCCTGATGAACCCATAGACGTGCCACGGCGTGAGAGGTCAGGTGGAATGGTTAGGTGAGCCCTCTGTCAGGTCACAGAGATAGGAGCTTTGGTTTGGAGGAGCCAAGCCCTTTGCTTCAGATAGGCCTCCGTACCTTTGCATTGTGACTTTAGGAATATGATTATCTCTGTCTTAGATTGTCCCATGTATACTCTTTTTTTTTTTTAAACAAAAAGAAGCCTGAGGAGGGTAAGATACCACTGAGTGTCTGCTGGTCTCTAGCTGACACAACCGAGTGACTGGGCAGCATCTTCTGTACCACATGGACTGTCAGGCTCCACAGGATAACACAGCACCCATGAGACTCTGGTTCATGGCTATAAAATGTTCTCCTTTCTGCCTAGCATTCCAACAGCATTCTTTCTCCCCTCTGAACACACTCACCACAAGGAGACAGTTTGTCACACCTTAAAAAGCTGGCATTTATTTCCTAAGAGTCCGTCAGTACCACTGCAATCAAGCAGATTGTATTTTGAAAAGTTGGTTCCTTTTTGTTTGTTTGTTTGTTTGTTTGTTTGTTTTCTCCCCCTACAAATGTTTTTGTTTTCATCCCCTAGCAAATACCACACGACTGAATCTCAAAGTGTGCCTATTACAATGGGCAGGAGCTGAATGACTGAGTCCGTTTTCTGCTGTCATCAGGACTGAGTCTTTTTGGGTACAAGAAGATTCTCCAGAAGGGTGACTAGGTGTC
Organism: Rattus norvegicus; assembly: GCF_021556685.1. Taxonomy (NCBI): domain Eukaryota; kingdom Metazoa; phylum Chordata; class Mammalia; order Rodentia; family Muridae; genus Rattus; species Rattus norvegicus. Next base: position 98,328,044 of record NC_141544.1, read on the forward strand.
TTCTAAATTTCTTCCTAGCCCTGAGATTTGGTTCGAAGCTTCTTCTGCAAGTGTGTAAAACACATGTGCGCTACAGCCGTCCTCACTTCAGGATGAAAGTCTGTAGAAATCTCACACCATATTTCACACATGCACACACTTTTTCTATAGAGGGTGACTTCTTTGGTATTAAAGTGGTTTGTTGAGCCTGGCTACCTATCCTCACTTTTGGCATGTTAATCTCCCCTTTACTTTATGGATGGTCTTTTGCAGATACATTGGGGATAGTCAGGTGAACCAAATGCTCCCACAATGTAATCCTAAGCCCGACACCTCCCAGATTCTAGAAATCTACTTAATAGTCTTGGATATGGGAGTAGCCCTCAAACCACACAGCACTGATGAGAAGGGGGGCACCCCATGCTTTGTGGGATGGGCAGTCAGGACACAACAGCCTGTGTACCTACAACACTGGTCAGAACTGATGTTCACCTATGCTCCTCCCTGGAGATGCTGACAGAGTAAAGCAGAGGCCATTTGTTAGCAGGACGCAGCAAGAGGACCAAGTTAGCTGATTTCCCATAGACTCAGGCTCGACAGTGACAACAGTGATGAGTCTTTCTGTTTTAATATACTTTGGTCATGATAGAAAAAAATTTCTTGGAAAGAATTTAGTACTTTGATTTGGAAATAAATATAAATAGCCTTAGGTGACTCCACTTTCACTCATTCTGTATTTAATATATCTGATACACTATTAACACCTTAAGATAGAGACACTAAAAGAAACAGAGAACCCCATGGAAACTTTAAACTTATATCACTTATCAGGAGAAATAAATGAAACCTAAATGATTATCGTTAGAACTTTAGTGAAAGTTTCTCTCTTCAGTATTTAAAAAAATAGGGGTTGGGGATTTAGCTCAGTGGTAGAGCGCTTGCCTAGGAAGCGCAAGGCCCTGGGTTCGGTCCCCAGCTCCGAAAAATAGAACCAAAAAAAAAAAAAAAATCTCTCAACCTGGGCTAATTATTTAAGCTGGAGCTTTTAAAGTTAAAAGTATTTTAAGTTATAGCACAATTCAGACCTAAATGCCCATTTAAATAGAAATAGGAATTTAATTTTTGTTCCTTTTTTCCCCCCACCAAAGTAGCTGTAGGGTTTTTTTTTTCTTCTTTTACTTTTTTATGCAAATGAAGTCAGACTTCAAAGGAGCAATAAATGGCAGAACTGTAGTTAAGGAGGAATGGCAATGGCTTTCATTACTGTCTTGTTAAAACTGCATTTCCCATAGATGCACTTCCTAGCCAATGTCAGCTGCCGGAGGCTGGCACTTCTCAGTTTCGGGCTGTAAGAGCTTCCTGCCTTGTCTCTGAGGCTTCCTGACCTGATACCAGGGGGAGAGCATGAGCTGCAGCAGCCCTGTGCTTTAAGAGTTGGACAAAGTTGACATACGTTTCATTAAAACAAGCTGCTCTCAGTACCTATCTGGCCTCGCTCCTCTGTGGCCCTCGGCTCCTCTTGAAGGACAGTGTTCGTACCAATTCCACTGGGTACAAAAGCCTAGATTATATTGTAATTAGAGAGATTCAAGCCTACTGATGACATTATAGGCAAACCATTTCTTGGAGCAAAAATCCCATTCACACGATGATGAGAGAGTACATGGGATTTTAGAATCAACACTTGTCCTTATGTTTGCTATGACCGCTTCTCCACCTTACTGTCACACAGCTCTGTAGTCTCCGTACCTGCCTTACATTCATTTATGCTAGAGAAAGAAAAGGCAAAGCCAAGAACGGCAATGCAGCAGGGCCAAGAACAATCACAGAGGAAGTGATCTGCCATCAAAGCTTTATTCCTGCACTTGGGTCCTGTGCAGCACTGGTGCACACACACCTCTGGCTCACTAAGGAGGTGACATGCAGACAAGTGACTAGGCTTCCTCAGATTCCTCCGATGAGCACCCACATGGGTGTACATAAGCCTGGATACTGATGCCCATCATCTGCACAGGGAACACGGATTCCACACTGGTGCGACCTGGCAAGTCTCCAGGATGTCTAACAAAATCATATTCAGATATTCGTTACTAGATTTGGGGGATGAAAATAGAAAAGAGTATAAACAAAGCATGCTTTTTGAGGTTTCTTGGGTCAGTTAGTAGAAAAATAGGTGTTTTCTTTGGGGATTTTTTTTTTGTTTTTTGTTTTTTGTTTTATTTTTTCAGTGGAGAATTGTGAAGCTGGAGTTCCTGAGTCGTCTTCTCCTTATTAGTCTTTAAGGGAGTGGGAGGCCTTGGCAGTCCGGCTGTTGACGAAGTCCGTCTTCTTAAACTGAGCCTTTAGAAGAAGCAGACAAAAATAGAAAATATAAAAATTCTCACATAAGAAAATGCCTCATCCACTTGTCAATTGAAGGATATTTAGGTTGTTTGCATTTTCTGGCTGTTGTGAACAGGGCAGCAGTGAACAGGCGTCTGTCTCACACAATGTCCTGAGGACATACGTCAAGGAGTCATAGAGCTGGTCATATAGTGATTTATTTTTCACACTCTGAGAGTGAAAAATCCATACTGATTTCCAGAATGGCTGCAACAGTGTGCAGTCCCAACAGTGAATGAGGTTGCTGCTTTCCCATAATCCTTACCTACTCTTTTCACTCTTAATCTTAGCATTCTGATGGGGAAAGAGGAAATCTCAAATACTGTTGAAATACTTTCTTGAAACAACCTAAATGCCCTTCAGTTGATGACTGGATGATAAAAATGCAGTACATGTACACATCGAAACTCTATTCACCTGTGAAGAAAAATAAAGGCATATAATTTTCAGGTACAGGGATGAAACTAAAACATATTTTACTGAGAGAGGTGATCCAGACCCAGAGAATCAAGTCACATGTTCTCTCTTATTTTACGGCTCTAGCTCTTAATCTTCATATGGAAGCCTGGAGTATCTGCAGAAGCCAGAAGGAGAAAAGGGGGATCGAAGTTGGGCCAGAGTGAGGCAAAGGTTGGGCTACGGGGCAATAAAGGAAAGGTGGGGTCATGGAGTGAGGGAAAGTTCTTGAATGACAAGACACAGGTGATAGGAAGGTGGAAATGGAAAAGATGGGAACATATTAATTGGAGATTTGGGGGGGTGATACAGACAAAAAGGGAAGGAGGAAGGATAAGGAACACTAAGAACGTTTGAAAAAGCATAGCAAATTATTTTATGTTTATTTAAAATTACATATATGTGTATACATGGATATAGAGCTTAATGACGTTATACCACTTGGGGTGATAATGTTTCCCTAAAAAGCCATGGACTATCTAACAAAACCTCTGGTACTACACATGAGAAACCCTCTTCTTCTTTGCTGGTCAAGGGAGACCATAAGACTCCCAAAGCAACATAAGCCATTACTATTTCCTGTGTTGCCTCCTAGAACTTGAAGGTAAATTCCTACTGCTGAAGACGCCACACACTGTGCACAGAGGACTTGGAGGAAGCGAGCTGGAACTGACCTGGAAGCCTCCTTCTTAAGGAGTGGCTCTCACATATCAGTAGTTGCCAAGGGAGAGGATGATCAATCAGTAGTCGTCGTTCCCTGTAAAGCCTGTGTACCACAACAAGGATTGGACCGACAAGATACGCTCAAATCGTGGTGGTTCTGTCTGGGAGGTGATTAACAACTGTCTAATTGGGTTTCTGACCACTCACTGTAGGGAAATAATGTTTGGTACTGTAAACCCTAGAGAGGTCATATCCCCAAAATTAGTCTACTACTGCCATATCCTAAATCAGTATAATTTCTAATTTGTATTCTAATTACTTTTCCTTAGAGCCACAAAAAGAAGTGTAGCTCTCACTCATCACCAAAGAAGCTTCCTTTTGCAACATACAGAAACTATTACGGATATCTACAACGGATCAAAATGTAGAGAGTATGGGACCATGCAGTGCCCTGCTACAAGTGGTGCATCTGTGATGCAACCCTCTACCTAGAGCCCAGGGAGAATCATGGAAGAAAGGATAGAAAGATCCTATGAGCCAGAGGTTGCTAGACTGTATCGTGTCCCCTAGATATGGCAGGGGAAATGGATCCATGAACTTTCAATAATATAATCATTTGAACACAACCAGCAAACTGGCACTACCAGTTGACATATCAATGTGGACAAAGGAAATTCACATCGCCCTTCTAGATGAAGAGCCACAGGGATCAAGGGAGAGGGAGAACCAATCGTTCCCAGGGATGAACTCCTACACAGGTTGTCAACTGTGGACATGAGCAAAGCTGAGTAGACTCAGTGGGTTCCATATACGCTCGAGTACACACACACAGACACACACACACACACACACACACACACACACACACACATACACACACACGTATTCATGCACATATGTATATACATGTAACAATAATACTTAAAGAAGAGAACCTGAATTTGCAAGAGAGGAACCAGAAGGGGAGGAAGAGGTAGAAGTGTTGCAGATACTGTGCTCATGTATGAAATTCTCAAAAAACAAAACAAAACAACAAAAACATGTTCAAGAAACAAAGAAGGAAGAAGAGGAAGAGGATGATGATGAAGAGGAGGAAGAGCAATTTGCTGATTTCTCACGAGGGGTCAGGTTTTAGCTGGTCAGTGTTCTTACCTTCTTGTAGGCATTATGGAGCTCGGTGTGTGCCCACAGAGAGTACAGGAGGACAGAGGCAGCTTTGCTGGCCTTGTTGGGGGCATAGCTGAAAGGACAGAGATGTGTCTGGGTCAGTGAGAATGTGCAGTTTTAGCCATTTCATTCACGTTTCTCAACTCTCTGCTCAGTGTGGCTTTAACAGTTGCCTCAAGCTCACTTTTCAGGAAGCTTTTAAATTATATATATATATGTATATATATATATATGTATATATATATATATCACAAAGGTAGTGCTAATAAATAAATAATCTATAAAGGAAAAATCCATGGTATTTATATACTTTTTTTTTTTTTTTGGTTCTTTTTCGGAGCTGGGGACCGAACCCAGGGCCTTGCGCTTCCTAGGCAAGCGCTCTACCACTGAGCTAAATCCCCAACCCCTTTTCTTTTTCTTTTTGTTTTTTTTTTTTTGTTTTTTTATTTATATACATTTTTAAGCCATTAATTACTTGTAGACCCTTACATTTATATAGTTATAATACATATTTACAGATTGCGACACAGAAAAACAACTGAAAATGTGTGTGCCTCTGAGACTAAAAAGGCCCTATCGATACAGGCAGAAAACAGTCTTTTCAAGTCAATACATATACTCTTGTGGTAATACTTGCTAAAATAGCTTAAAATTATTTGTGTCTTCCGCATAGGGCTGACAGAAGCTTACTCGATCACAAATCCAATTCCCCACCACATTTGACAATGGCACTGGTTTTTCAATGTTCCTTTTCTAAATCTGTCTTACACTTCCCATTTCTAGCTAGAGATCAGTTTCTTCGTGGATTTCACTACTTTCTATTACCGACCAAACCATGGTGGAACTTCCTTTTTCAAAGATTGTGGTTTATTTCCTGTGGCACAAAAGTCTACTGACGTGCAATCAAGAAGACAGAAAGCAAACGACAATGAATACAAATTGTTCTGTGCATTAGTTGTTTGGCACTTGAGTTTTTTGTTTTAAAGATTTAATGGGGGAGAATCCCACTTTGCCTATGGTCCACTATTTTATTTTGTTTGGTTTTTCAAGACCGGGTTCTCTGTGTAGCCCTGGTTGTTCTCCCCGTACACCAGGCTGGACTCAGAACTCCGCCTGCTGAGTACTGGTATTAAAGTGTGTACCACCACCTCCTTGCTAGTCTGTCTGTCTGTCTGTCTTCCTTCCCTTTCTTTCTTTCTTTCTTTCTTTCTTTCTTTCTTTCTTTCTTTCTTTCTTTCTTTCTTTCTTTCTTTCTTTTTTAAGAAGCCCTTATATTTGTGGATCTCTGGTAGCTTTGAGAGCAGAGCCAATTAGGAAATGAGTCCAAAGTTGTAGTGATATGGAAGGTAAATATCCTCTTTTTTTTAAATTGGGTATTTCTTATTTACATTTAAATGTTATTCCCTTTTCTGGTTTCTTGTCCATAAGCTCCATACCCCCTCCCTCACCTTCTATAAGGGTGTTCCCCTCCCCATCCATCCCTCCTTACCCACCCCCCAATCCCCTACACTGGGGGTTCAACTTTGGCAGGACCAAGGGCTTCTCCTTCCATTGGTGACAGCAAGGCCATCCTTTGCTACATATGCAGCTGGAGCCCAGGGTCAGTCCATGTATAGTCTTTGGGTAGTGGTTTAGTCCCTGGAAGCTCTGGTTGGTTGGGATTGTTGTTCATATGGGGTCTCAAGCCCCTTCAGTTCTTTCAGTCCTCTCTCTGATTCCTTCAATGGGGGTCCCGTTCTCAGTTCAGTGGTTTGCTGCTGGCATTTGCCTATGTATTTGCTGTATTCTGGCTGTGTCTCTCAGGAGAGATAAACATCCGGTTCCTGTCAGCCTGCTTCATCTACCTTATCTAGTTTGGTGGCTGTATATGTATGGGCCACATGTGGGGCAGGCTCTGAATGGGCGTTCCTTCAGTCTCTGTTCTAAACTTTGCCTTCCTATCCCCTCCCAAGGGTATTCTTGTTCCCCTTTTAAAGAAGGAGTGAAGCATTCACATTTTGATCATCCTTCTTGGGTTTCATGTGTTCTGTGCATCTTGGGTAATTCGAGCATTTGGGCTAATAGCCACTTATCAATGAGTGCATACCATGTGTGTTTTTCTGTGATTGGGTTACTTCACTCAGGATGATATTTTCTAGTTCCATCCATTTGCCTATGAATTTCATGAAGTCATTGTTTTTGATAGCTGAGTAGTACTCCATTGTATAGATGTACCACGTTTTCTGTATCCATTCCTCTGTTGAAGGGCATCTGGGTTCTTTCCAGCTTCTGGCTATTATAAATAAGGCTGCGATGAACATAGTGGAGCACGTGTCCTTGTTATATGTGGGGGCATCTTTTGGGTATATGCCCAAGAGAGGTATAGCTGGGTCCTCAGGTAGTGCAATGTCCAATTTTCTGAGGAACTTCCAGACTGATTTCCAGAGTAGTTGTACCAGTCTGCAATCCCACCAACAATGGAGGAGTGTTCCTCTTTCTCCACATCCTCGCCAGCATCTGCTGTCGCCAGAGTTTTTGATCTTAGCCATTCTCACTGGTGTGAGGTGGAATCTCAGGGTTGTTTTGATTTGCATTTCCCTTATGACTAAAGATGTTGAACATTTCTTTAGGTGCTTCTCAGCCATTCGATATTCCTCAGCTGTGAATTCTTTGTTTACCTCTGAACCCCATCTATCTTATCTAGTTTTGGTGGCTGTACATATATGGGCCACATGTGGGGCAGGCTCTGAATGGCCGTTCCTTCATTCTCTGCTTTAAACTTTGCCTCCCCTATTCCCTCCTATGGATATTTTTTGTCCCCCTTTTTAAGAAGGAGAGAACATCCACATTTTGTTCATTCTTCTTCTCGAGTTTCATGTGGTCTGTGGATTGCATCTTGGGTAATTAGAGCTTTTGGGCTATTATCCACATATCAGTGAGTAAATATCATGTGTGTTTTTCTGTGATTTAGGTTACCTCACTCAGGATACTTTCTAGTTCCATCCATTTGCCTATGAATTTCATGAAGTCATTGTTTTTGATAGCTGAGTAGTACTCCATTGTGTAGATTACCACATTTTCTGTATCCATTCCTCTGTTGAAGGGCATCTGGGTTCTTTCCAGCTTCTGGCTATTATAAATAAGGCTGCTATGAACATAGTGGAACATGTGTCCTTGTTGTATGTTGGAGCATCTTTTGGGTATATACCCAGGAGATGTATAGCTGGGTCCTCAGGTAACATATAATGCAATGTCCAATTTTCTGAGGAACCTCAAGACTGATCTTTTTAAAGATTTATTCATTTATTATATATAAGTACACTGTAGCTGTCTTCAGACACACCAGAAGAGGGCATCAGATCTCATTACAGATGGTTGTGAGCCACCATGTGGTTGCTGGGATTTCAACTCAGGACCTCTGGAAGAGCAGTCAGTGCTCTTAACCACTGAGCCATCTCTCCAGCCCCAGACTGATTTTTATAGAGGTTGTACCAGTTTGCAATCCAACAATGGAGGAGTGTTCCTCTTTCTCCACATCCTTACCAGTATCTGTTGTCACCTGAGTTTTTTTATCTTAGCCATCGGTGAGAGGTGGAATCTTAGGGTTCTTTTGATTTGTATTTCCCTGATGACTAAGGATATTGAACATTTCTTTAGGTGCTTCTCTGACATTTGATATTCCTCAGCTGAGAATTCTTTATTTAGCTTTGTACCCCATTTTTTAATAAGGTTATTTGGCTCTCTTGAGTCTAACTTCTTGAGTTCTTTGTTTATTTTGGATATTAGCCCTCTATCAGATGCAGGATTGGTAAAGATGTAGGATTGGTTGCCATTTTGTCCTAATGACAGTGTCCTTTGCCTTACAGAAGCTTCGCATTTTTTGAGGTCCCATTTGTCAATTCTTTATCTCAGAGCCTAAGCTACTGGTGTTCTGTTCAGGAAATTTTCCCCAGTGCCCATGTGTTTGAGACTCTTCCCTACTTTTTCTTCTATTAATTTGAGTGTATCTGGTTTGATGTGGAGGTTCTTAATCCACTTGGACTTAAGGTTTGTACAGAATGGAGTGATTTGCATTCTTCTACATGATGACCTCCAGTTGAACTAGCACCATTTGTTGAAAATGCTATCTTTTTTCCATTGGATGGTTTTAGCTCCTTTGTCAAAGATCAAGTGACCAGAGGTGTGTGGGTTCATTTCTGGCTCTGCAATTCTATTCCACTGATCTATCTGCCTGTCTCTGTACCAATACCATATAGTTTTTATCACTATTGCTCTGTAATACTGCTTGAAGTCAGGGATAGTGATTCCCTCAGAAGTTCTTTTATTGTTGAGAATAGTTTTAGCTATCCTGGGTTTTTTGTTATTCCAAATGGATTTGCAAATTGCTCTTTCTATCCCTATGAAGAATTGAGTTGGAGTTTTGGTGGGGATTGCATTCAATCTGTAGATTGCTTTTGACAAAATGGCCATTTTTACTGTATTAATCCATGAGCATAGTCTATCATTCTTTTTTTTTTTTAAGATCTATTTATTTATTATATACACAGTATTCTGCATATATAGCTGCATGTCAGAAGAGGGCACCAGAGCTCATTACAGATGGTTGTGGGTCATCATGTGGTTGCTGGGAATTGAACTCAGGACCTTTGGAAGAGCAGTCAGTGCTCTTAACCACTGAGCCATCTCTCCAGCCCTAGTCTATCATTCTTGAATCACAATCATTGCTCTGGGAAGCTAATTCATCATACCAGTAACTAGAGTTCACAAGTAAAGAAACCATGGAGTCTGACTTTTAGAAGAGAATGGATGTCTAAGCTTGGCTTACTCAGTTCTTTTCTTGCGCAATAACCAAGAACTAGAGGAGATGCAGCCCTGGTCTGTGATGCTGCTTGGGGCTATGCTGCCCATGGGATTCAGGAAAGAGTAACCGCAGTTATAACATTTATATAGCACTGACAGCAGGCAAATAGAGACCGTGATGGGCAGGTACTAAGAGACTTACCCTTCTCCTATGCTGATGGTCATAATTTTCTGCAGCCCTCCAGTGTTCAGAAGGTCTCGTGCATTCTGGTAACTATTTTGCATTAAATTGTTCAACGTATAGCAAGCAGAAGCTGTAGTTTCAATGAGGAGGTCAGTACTTGGGACTGTGTCAGGAATTATAGAAACCAAATCTGGTAGAGTTTCTTTAGCTACAAATGGAAAGAAAAACAATGCTTGATTAGAAAGATTTTTCCTTTGGGAGAATATGTGCGTACATGTGTATGTGCCACACGCACATGAGTATTCAGTATGTGTGCCTACCGCGCATGCACATGCAAGTCAAAGTAGGCTATACCTGTTTTTCTTGTTCCCTTTCCACCTACCATGTTGAGACAGGGTCTCTACCTAGACCAAAAGCTTGGTTTTCTGGGTGTGCTGGCTGGCCAGGAAGCTCTGAGGTCTCCCTATCCCACCTCCAAGTGCTGGGGTCACCAGTCACCGGGTGACAAATGTATGGAAAGATGCTGAGTCTCTATAATCAAATCTGAAGATCTTTCCAGAGAGGATGTCCTGTTCTCAGTGTGCCGCAAACCTTTCCAGAGTTAAGGTGACATCAATATCAAGAATTTTAAAATTTCATATTCTTCAACCAATTCCATTTCTGGCAATGGAGATATTACCTTAAAAGTGGAAAAAGACTTCTACAAAGATATTTCATATATATATACTAAAAACATCATAAAGGTATAACTATCCTATAGGCATATCTTTAGTTAACTAAAATAAACTTGAAAAAAGAATCAAGTTTCTCATTCAGTTCAAAAGAGGAGGATTTAACCACCTTTCCTTAAACCAAGGACCAATCCACAGCAGATTCTTCAGATCCCTGGTTCTGCAGGGCATACAAGCTACCTTCTCATCTCTGACAAATTTCTCTAATGTATAGTATCGGAAATAACACTCTCTTTCTCCGCAGGTTGTTCTGAGTGAGCTCAGGAGTTAATGAACATTACTTTGGCCACACATACTAAGCTCTCAAAAGATGAAGTTTTCATCAGAAGGTTAAACCACCAACTGAAGACCTTGAGAACATGAGTATTCCTTTTACAACTTATGTGGACAACATGGAAATAGTTGCAAGCCAGATAACAGGAAGGCCTGAGCTGCTCACTGAGCTGTGCCAACTCCTTCTCATCATCACACCCCACCAGGGGATCCCTTCCATAGAGTTGTTTTGTTTTGTTTTGTTTTGTTTTGTTTTGTTTTTGTCACCTTTACTTGTCTTAGGACAATACATGTATGAAAATACATTCTATAACATAATATGGGAAGCTGTCTATCTGAACCTGTAGTCACGATATATTCATTCCCCTGCCCCATCTCAATAAACTAACAAACAAATAAATAAATGAAAACCTACCTATCTAGAAATCTCATTAAAAACACAACATGCATTGAAATGAATTTTTACTTATTCCTGGCTACTAAAACTCAGAAATGAGATAGGTCTTATTGTTTAAATTGAAGATAGATAAAATTGGCAATTTTAAAATGACATGTATGTTGCTGACAAACATGTGTATGAGACCCACCCTCTGAATGGAACAGCTGATGGGGCGAGAGGTTCGATGCAAATCTAATCAAAGCAAATTAGCTAAAAGGCTGGATATTAGGCCAATCCAATGCCAGTGAATGAGGGCACCTGCCCCAGCCTGTGGGGTAGCAAAGCCAGGCTATTTATCTCCTGCTTTCCTGCACTTGGATATTCAGAATGCACCTAGGGTAATTAGACCAACCACTCACCAATTTCATTCTGCAGAGAAAGATTCCGTGACAAATTCCTCAGCAGGGAGACTGCAGTCTTTTTCACACTGGGATCACCCACGTGCAGCATCTTCCGGGTGTGCTGAAGACCATTTTCCTTCTGGACAACCATGCGAGCTACCGATGTGGGTATCTGTTGTGAGACACATCCTGTAAATGCTATCACACTTGCTATCAGAGAAGTTCTCTGTAGATTCCAAAGGTTGAGGAAGGATAAAAGCTAGAACTATAATGAAAGCAGTTTACAGATATTTTCTTTTAAATCTTATGGATTTTCAATATAGTTAATTAATAAAAATATTTTCCAGTATTTTTCAATTAGCAATAATCGCGCCTCGGATAAACCTCATTGGCTATGATACTGCCACTGCGCAAAGCTTTTTCCAGTATTTTTAAACAATTAAAAGTTGGTTACTTTTTGCTATTTTACATCTGTGTATAGATAAAATAGGTCTGATATTACTTTGTGCTTCACATAAAATTTTTAATGTTTGTGTGCGTGTGTGCGTGCATGTGTGTGTGTGTGTGTGTGTGTGTGTACACTCCTGTAAACGCTTGTAGAAGACAGAGGAGGATATCAGGTGTCTTCTGTCATTCCCCATTTTATTCCCTTGAGCCAGGGTTTCAGTGAACCTGAATTTTGGTGTTTCTGCTAGGCTGACCAGCAAGCTCTTGGGATCTACATGTTTCCATTACCTCAGGGTGGCCATGTTGGCTTTTTTTTTTTTTTTTTTTTTTTTATTAACTTGAGTATTTCTTATATACATTTCGAGTGTTATTCCCTTTCCCGGTTTCCGGGCAAACATCCCCCTCCCCCCTCCCCTTCCTTATGGGTGTTCCCCTCCCAACCCTTCCCCCATTGCCGCCCTCCCCCCATAGACTAGTTCACTGGGGGTTCAGTCTTAGCAGGACCCAGGGCTTCCCCTTCCACTGGTGCTCTTACTAGGATATTCATTGCTACCTATGGGGTCAGAGTCCAGGGTCAGTCCATGTATAGTCTTTAGGTAGTAGCTTAGTCCCTGGAAGCTCTGGTTGCTTGGCATTGTTGTACTTTTGGGGTCTCGAGCCCCTTCAAACTCTTCCAGTTCTTTCTCTGATTCCTTCAATAGGGGACCTATTCTCAGTTCAGTGGTTTGGGCTGCTGGCATTCGCCTCTATATTTGCTGTATTCTGGCTGTGTCTCTCAGGAGCGATCTACATCCGGCTCTTGTCAGTCTGCACTTCTTTGCTTCATCCATCTTGTCTAATTGGGTGGCTGTATATGTATGGGCCACACGTGGGGCAGGCTCTGAATGGGTGTTCCTTCAGTCTCTGTTTTAATCTTTGCCTCTCCCTTCCCTGCCAAGGGTATTCTTTTTCCTCATTTAAAGAAGGAGTGAAGCATTCACATTTTGATCATTCGTCTTGAGTTTCGTTTGTTCTAGGGATCTAGGGTAATTCAAGCATTTGGGCTAATAGCCACTTATCAATGAGTGCATACCATGTATGTCTTTCTGTGATTGGGTTAGCTCACTCAGGATGATATTTTCCAGTTCCAACCATTTGCCTACGAATTTCATAAACTCGTTGTTTTTGATAGCTGAGTAATATTCCATTGTGTAGATGTACCACATTTTCTGTATCCATTCCTCTGTTGAAGGGCATCTGGGTTCTTTCCATTTTCTGGCTATTATAAATAAGGCTGGGATGAACATAGTGGAGCACGTGTCTCTTTTATATGTTGAGGCATCTTTTGGGTATATGCCCAAGAGAGGTATAGCTTTTGATGTGCATGAAGGGCAGTCAAATTAAGGTTCTTATGCTCGCAAGTAAGTATATGTGACCACTGAGCATCCCACAAGGTTTGAATAATATAAACTTAATTGGACAGTATGTTTTCTAGCATCTTGAACTATTCAGTTAAGATAAGCTCTTCTTTGTGGTCTTGGTAGAGTTTGGCCACACAGATGCTAGCCACTTAGCTGAAACTAAGTGAAGACTACAGCTAAGACTTGGTGGACCTGAGTCTGCTTTCCTGGATTGCCAACTGAGGTGAGAAAATGTAAGCTTCTTTCTTACCGATTTGCTTCATTTACTAGTTGATGCTTAGTTATTGTTCTGTTATTCTGGTTCAAGTTTCAGGGATTAACATATTTCCACAAACTTATTTCTAAATTACAAACCCAATTCATTCTAAAAAGAGAATTGGGATTTTTAAAGAAATGCTTTTATTGATCTTTGAGAATTTCATACAATGTATTTTGGTCATATTTATCCTTCCCTCCTAACTCCTTCCTGATCCACCCTCAGATCCTCCATATCCAGCCAACTTCGAGTTTTCTTCTTTTAAAAACCCTTGATATACCTGCCTCTCTAGTATACCCACCAATGTATTTTAAACTTGCCTTGATTTATGATTTTTTTTTGTTCTGTAAAACTATAACAACGTCATAAAACTTCTTTCACATTGCAATATGGAATTTGAAGTAGCCTAAAGCTGTGTTCCCTGACAATGGTCATTCATGATAAACTCCAGAATAAACTATCTTATTCACCTTCTAAAAAGAAAAAAGGAAGAAAGAAACTCGTCCAGTGCAACTGGTGCTGCTCAGTCACTATTAGATATGGGCCTGCCCTGCAGTATGGCTGACTTACCAGGGATCATAGCACCAGAGAAACACAACTTTCCTTTTCTCAGTGGCTGTCAATTCCAATGGCTCCTCAGAGGTGGGGCTCTGGGTTTTCCTCCACCCCTAGCACTTGGATTTGTCTGTCTTGAGTTTGTGTGCATCTTATGTGAGCCCTCGTACTCCTGTGAGTTCCTATGGATTCGCACTGTCGGGTAGATGGGGAAAAGATAATCCACATTGCTAGTTGGATTATCTTTTCTTACCATGTAACTTGCTCTGTAGACCAGGCTACCTCTGAATTTACTGAGATCTCTCTGCTCTGTATCCCGAGCACTGGGATTAAAGTCTGGGCCACTATGCTGGCATGGATTACTATAATCTGTGTATCTGAGACTACTGCTGTCCTAGGTCTAGGAAAAATCTTACTGAGGATCTAAATGTTGATCCGGCCCCTTTTAGCATCAAGAGCTCTCAAAACTGGAGCCTTGGCTTGTGTCTGTGACTTTATAGTAAACTTCTGTTTGAAGCTAATATGAGCTACTATGACAAAATTCTTGTGATTCTTAACCATTCTTCAGGACGTTTGTCATTTACTGACTCATAAACAATTTGCCTCTTACCACATGTACTCTTCATTTTCTCCACTCTACTTTCTAGACTTGAACCTCTTAATATAGAGCCACAGGTGGTGGAATACCGATCACAAAAACGGTTTTGTGTTTGAATGTATGTATATTCCTAAGAAAGTCGTATATTACTTTACTAGAGTCTCAAACTTTCAATGGCTCAAGAAGTTTAATAGTTAATACTTGAAAATAGTTTTTACATTATAGTGACTATATGTCTTTCACCAATTGTTCTCTATGAATATTATTTCCCCCAGAGCTATCCAGAGAGGAAGGTATTAATATAATAATAGTACTAATATAATAATAATTAAAATAATATACGAACAATCCCACACCTTGGGTCAAGAGGAAGGATAGGCATTCCTTTATTTCCAATATGCCATCTAGACATATACTTCTGAAGGCTATGAAGACTGGCTGTCAGTCTTCTCTACTTCCTATCCATGGAGCTGAGCAGACTAACCTCTTCACACTTCCCAGGACCAATGAATTCACACTTCTCAGGACTAATGAATTCACACTTCCCAGGACTAAGGAATTCACACTTCCCAGGACTAACCACTCACTTCCCAGGACTAAGGAATTCACACTTCCAAGGACTAACTACTCACACATCCCAGGACTAAACCAATTCACACTTCCCAGGATTAAGGAATTCACACTTCCCAGGACTAACCACTCACTTTCCAGGACTATCACATAATTGCCATTAACAATGCTAACATCCCAGTTTAATTTCACCTACCCACCAACACTGTATTGTTGGGTCATTCAGCGGTTTGCCTTTTCTGATTTTTAGATTTGTTCTAGTGCTAGAATAACATTCCTAGATTTGCATTTCTACAAACTTATTCATCCAGACATCCCATGATCTCAATAGTGATAATAAACTTGAGGGTTTTTCTTTTTTTAGGCCAGTCATGGTGGCACAAACCTCTAATAATAGAATAGATGTACGTGAATCTCTTATGAGTCCAAGGCCAGCCTGGTCTACAGAGTGAGTTCCAGGACAGCCAGAGCTGTGTAAGAGACCCTGTCTCAAAAAAAAAAAATCTTTATAAATAAGGGGCTGGAAAGATAGATCAGATGTTAAGAGTACTGGCTTCTCTTCCAGAGGATCTGGGTTCAATTCCCAGCACCCACATGGTAGCTCACAGCTGTCTGTAACTCCAGTTCCAAGGGGTCTGATGCCCTCACACAGACATAGATGCAGGTAAAACATTAATGCACATTAAATTAAAAACACAAACAAAACATGCTAATTTTAAATACCAATGGTTGTCACCTTCAGAATAACGTTCAAACATCTTAGTGTGGCTCACGCTGTTCTTCCTCATTTGGCTTCCCCTCCTCTACCATTAGTTCCTAATCATCTAGGTAAAAATGACTTTATTCCATATTTTCTCATTTGAGTTTCTTCGAACAATGGAGTTCTTCCTTTCTCTTTGTTCCCAAGCAAACTTATGACAAATCAAGTAAGTGATTGATTGTATTCTCTACCACAGTGCAATGGTAAAGTGACCTTATCACTTCACAGTTTTATTTACAACAAATAAGTGATACTTTATATAGGAAACAAATGCATTTCCATTTCCTCAAATGTTTCTGTTCCCTCAAAGAATGTTTTTATCTGTGTGTGTGTGTGTGTGTGTGTGTGTGTGTGTGTGTGTGTGTATGTGATCTTCAGATATATAACTGAAGATCAGCTATGTAATGAACTATTTTGGAGTGCTTACTTTATAAGCAAGATACTATGGTACTATAAGCTTAGTTCAAATAATGATTTAAAATAGAATATATAAATACATAATATACACACACGTATGGTACAGGCAATAATCTTCTGCTATGTGCTTTGACATTGATGATAAAAAGTAAGTCATTGGGAAAGAGAATGGGCTCTGTGCTGTGGGTGGGTTTCCAAAACACAGGCATGCGGGGGTCCTTTCAAATCCCGTGATATCATTAACATTGTGTTCTTATCTACAAAGAACAAATGCACAGCTTCTTTTGGTGTAAACATTGGCTTTCCGTGAGGGCGCATTCCTTTACGGGTAGTGTAAGTGGCAAGTGACCCCAGTCAGTGCAAACCTGTACCCTGGGCACTTTACCCAGTCAGGGCCAACTAACATCACAGTCTCTTTCCAAAGCACAACTGAGATGCAAACGGGACCAGTGAGACACATTTGCTGAGTTCTTAATAGCACTACTTTTAAGGACACCAGAATAATAAGATGTACCCCTGCGGTCATTCCTAGCTATCCTCATTCCTGTGAAATGAATCCAGGAAACAGAATGCAGAGATGGAGTGAGGTATTCAGGACTAATCGTGAAGGAAAAGAGACCGAGCCCAAACCTCTTAATTCCACGATATGAGAAATTCCTTCCTTTCCTTCTCAACTAGCTTGAAGCAGTGATCTAAGGCCTGAAATGGAGGAAGAACTAAGCAATATAAAAGCTACTGTATCCTCTGCTTGTAAGCGTTGTCTGACACAGCTGTACAGACAGTAAGGCTGAAGGTGGTGGAAGGCCTTGTGGTGTCTGAGACCTATCTTGGCTGGAATGAGGAAACCTTTGCTTCTGCCTGGTTGCTCTGAGCTAAACATGTCTACAGTGACCTCATTTAAGAAGTAGAAAAACTGGCATGAGACTTACCGGGCCGCTTCCTGCTGTGAGGTTCTGGAGAGCTCCCAATGATGCCTCTTGGGTATAGTTTCGGGAACTCTTGGCAATTAAGGACAAATACATCCTTATCACAATGGAATGCCACAGCCACTCAATGCCACGGGGACTGCTCCTTTCCTCTGGCATCGGCGTGTCTTGGTATTGCTAGGTACACACAGAGCAAATGCACTTCAAGTGATGCCTACAGTTGTGCACCCACACTGACAGATCAGAAACACTGTCTGGAAAGACTAACAAACCACAAAAACAGTATATTCAATCACTTAACTTTTAGCTCACAGTAATTATTGTTTTCTAAGAAACGTTCACATTCTTCACCTTACACATCACAGTAAGGGAATTAAATACAGGTCCTTACATTTAACCTAAATTCTAAATGGTCACCATCACTTTGAAGACAAGAAAAACAAGTCTGTTTCCTCAGATGCTTATAGAGTGGTTTGGAATAGTATCAATTTACCAGCCATTTTCCAAATTTAAGAATACCATAAGACTAAAAACATGGTAGTTCCCATTTTTTTTCATATTTATGTTAGTTTTGAAAGAGATATGCATCTTTCTAGGAAACTTACTCTTAATGTGCTCATGTTTTGTTTTTTAGATTTCAGGTAATGCTCAAACAATGGCTGTACCTGGCCCACAAAGGACAGGGCAGCATGGTTTAACAGCACAAGCTGGGAGCCGGATGAGTGGGGATTAAACATTATCCTTGTCACCCAAACACTCCATCAATGTAGGGAAACTAAATGAGCTTCTCTGTTCCTGTTTCCTTCCTGAAGCCTCATGGGAGGGCTGATGTGAGAACCAAAATAATCTGAAACAGTAGCCGACATGAGAGCAGGAATCAGAGCCTCCAACCCCACTCCCCCTTTGTCCCCATCTCCAACCCACATCTCTCAAAGATCCCCCATTATACCTCCTTTACTTTTCTACTCCGGCTGCCAAAACACCCGATGCTTTTGTTACTGTTGGTCTGGATATTCCGGTTTTGCATGTAGATACTCTGGGAATATTTCTCTGGGAGCTCAGCCTCCAGCTGGTAGGAGAGGTTATGAAGAATGCATACGCAGTTCTCTGTGGCCTGAGGAAACAGAACGTGAATACTCCTCAGATGCACATTGACATCCCTTTCAGATAACAAGGTTGTTTAAGGTTTGGCTCTTACAATCAGTGTGCTGCTTGGACCTAAGGCATGCAGGAATTACTGAGGCTAGCTGAAAAGGCTAACGTTAGAACATGAATGAATGGTCAGGAGTACTATGCTAAAACACAGAATCCAAGCTTCTTAAAATGGTGGTAGCCTCCCCCAACTCCCTTTAAAAACATATCTGGAGACTGAACCCAGGGCGTCGTCTTGCACAGTACACAAATGCTCTACCACTGAGCTATAGTTCTAGCCCCTTAGCATATTTCTAAAAAATACGTATGTCCGGAACAACTTCAAACTTCACATACATAAATTGGCAGCTACACTAAGATGGGAATAAAATATGACACTGCTTATATATAGTGACCAATCGGGAGGCTACTGTAAAAACTACAGTAAAGGACACACAAATGTAAGGGCGGATATGGCACCGGAGAAGTGGCATATAGTGTACTGCCTGTGCCTGCAGGGAGGGCCTGTGCCTGCAGGGAGGGAGAGGGCCTGTGCATGCAGGGAGGGCCTGAGGGAAGAGGAACAGCACAAGCCATTCAGATTCGGTCTTCTTTTGATGAACGGTGATAATTCACTTGGTCCTCTACTCCTCAGTCCATTGTATACACAATTCTACAGAAGGAACCTAAGATAGATGCCACACATGTCAGGCCAGTGCATTACCACTGACCTATAATCTCCATCCGAGGACAAGCTGGCGTTAGATTACAACGACTGTGACAATGGAAGAGATGAATTTAAGCTGACTGTTGAACTTGTGGGTCTATGTTCCTGAAGAACATCCACATTGAGTTGTTAAAAAGTTTGTTGGAAACTAAGCTCTGGAAAAACTTCTAGCCTAAGGCTAGATAGAAAATGTAAGTGTTAGCTGAGTGCTGGTGATTCACACCTTTAATCCCAGTACTTGAAAGGCAGAAGCAGGTGGATCTCTGTGAGTTTGAGGCCGGTGTGGTCTACAGAACTAGTTTCAGGTCAACCATATCTACACAAAAGAAAGTCTATCTTGGAAAAAAAAGGAAAGAAAATTTAAGTGCCTAAGCATGTAATGAAAACTCCGGCCTTAGCACGTAAGTCAAGGAACTAAACTACACCAAGCAAGTATTTTAATATTTGAAGCATCTTAGTAAGTCGCGGTGGGTAATTTGCATGAGGAAGATTAACTGTGGCATTACCTTATCATCTGGCTGGTAGTCTGCAATGGTTCCTCTGACGTAATGGACCAATGAATCAATGAGACCATCACACCTCCTCATCACCTTCCTCCCATCAGGGCCAGCGGAGCTCATGTTTCTTTCAAGAACAACGAGAAAAAGTAAGATGTAGTCTATGTATCCTAAAGGCTTGAGTAAGTCACGCGCTATGCATCCCAAAGGTCTGTGTAAGATGTATCCTACGAACCCAATAAACCTGAGTCTCAAGCTTGTCACCAGTCCAGGAAACCATCCTAATGTCAAACGTGAGACCGTAAGGACAGGATGCCATCGTGAGTCACCCACCTGCTGCACTCCATGGTAGCAAGGCCCAGACAGGGTTTACATGATCCTGCCCACAGTTTTGAGAGGCAGATATGAGGCAAATGTTTGCAAGTAAAGAAACACAGCACACTAGAAATAGCATTATGCTGTGTGTCCATGTCCCAGTTTTCTCCATGTCTTAGCTCTAAACAACTTAATGCTGTTCTGGGCCTCACTTTCCTCAATGGTAAAAGTGTGCTGGTCTCTGTTACTCGAGTCTTGAAGGTTTTTATACAAACTTGTTACTGACAAATATTAAGCCTGAGCCTCTAAAACATGATAGTCCTCCCCTTCAAATGGCAGAGAGCTAAGCTATCAGAGAAAACATACTTTCCAGGGTCTGTGATGCCAGAACCCTGACCTATAAATATCTTTGTGCTTAGTCTTTTTCTAATTTTGCTAGGCCATGACCACAGTGGAGGCTGCTTCCTTATAGAGGAAGGTAACTTATCAAATATGGGAAAGCAAAGGGTGCTCTTATCACACTTCGGACTCAGGCCGCATTGTATTCTGGCATTATCGTTTCTAGATTCCCTTGCATTAACTTTTTCTTTTAATCATTTACCACTCAATATGAGTGAAACAGTCTGTGGAGACAGCAGCAGTTAAGATTCTAACTCTGCTCACTGAGGACCAGGCTCAGTTCTCCGCACCCATGTCTGGTGTCTGGTGTCTGGTGTGAGACAATCTCCAGTTCCAGAGGACCTGATGCCATCTGGTTTACTGAGTTCCCACGCGTACATGAGACACAAAAACTCAGTCAAGCATATACATAGAATAAAAAGAATACTAAAAATAAATGAGGTTTTAGAATTTGAGAACTGTCTCCTATTCCCTTTTCCAACTTTAATTGAAATATCTCTAAATATTACTATTTTTCCCACTTTATTTTTATGCGTATGGGTCTGTGTACTATGTCCACTCAGTGTCTGTGGGAGTCAGAAGAGGGAATGAGATCCTCCAAAAATGAAGTTACAGATGCTTGTGAGATATTATGTGAAGGCTGGGAATTGAGCCTGGGTCCTCTGTAAGGCTCTAAGCTGCTGAGCTCTCTCCAGTCCTATAGGAGGACTACTTTCTCTCTCTTACCTAGAGAGGTGCAGCAGAGTAAAAGCCTTATCCAACATTCATTCTTTTTGCTCTTCGTGTAGCAAATACCATATGTTCCCAACCACGAGAAACTGTATTTTATGTATGAAAGCTTTTGACGTTTTTCTAACCTCTGGATTAGAGAATTGACCCTTTAAAATTGCTCTAACAAGTCAAAAGGTCGGTCTTGCTCACTAGCTGAGTCTTCTGCATAGTTTGGAAAGGGGACTTGGCTTTGTCTAACCCAGAGTGTCTGTTCTGGCTAACATGGAGGTGCAATTGGCTTTGCTGCCGGTTTCTCAGCAGTAAACTTGTCTTGTCATCTATTATCCTGGCACCACTTGCTCAAAATAGGGCTTATCAGGAGTTCCTGGCAGTCAATACCTTTGCTGACAGAAAGTACACAGAATCCTGATGCCCCACTACTGTCCCTGCATAGCAAAAATATTTCCCATCTTACTCAGCCAGCCAAAAATACAAACAAGGGCAGATTATACCACTTCACCTATGAACAGAAATCATTTGACAAAAAGTATTTTACTATTATACTACTCTGATAAAAACCAATAATTTATGTAAAATGGCATTTATCTGAAAGCATTTTCCAGTAGCTAATCTTTAAAGCTGTAGGAAATGGAATTAACACTGTAAAAGGTTACATTGTAAAAGGTTACATTGTAAAAGGTTACATTTGTGTTACCTTAACATGGAAAGTACCTCAGAAGTATAAATTAAATATACCAAAATAACAACCTTATTACAAAGTCAAAATGAGCCTCTAAATCAGTACTCAGTAACAAGCAAGCCATGAGGGGAAGATGGCGCTCATTGAAGGCAATATTAACTTCAACTAGGCCCAAAAGCAATATCTGCAGCCAGAGATTGACATTAGGACCCTGTGCCCCAATATAGCTTTTAATGGAGTCAGGAAACTGATTCTGAGCCCAGTGCATCTTTGAAGTGTCTTGGACTTGGCAGTTTTAAATGTTTCAGATTCCTTGTCTGGAGCAGATTCTGTGATTTTTGGACTATTTCCAAGACAGTTTCCCTTTCACATTCCTGAGTCGCATGAAGACAGCAAAGGCCACCTTGGCCCTTGCTAGAATTGTTGTGTCTCTTTGAAGATTAATGGTATCATGATGGAATCGTCATTTCATACAGTAACCTAAAGCATAGGAATAGAATTTCAATAGCACAGAGAACAGCCCCAAGAACTGACAAATGAGACTACATGAAATTAAAAGGTTTCTGAACAGAAAAAGAAACAGAATAGACAGACAGCCCAAGGAATAAGAGAAAAAAATGTCCACCTATACCTTAAACACCAGGTTAATAGTTAGATCGTATAGAGGATGCCGGACATTAAACCAAAGAAACAAAGCTGTCAGTCAACAAACAAGCCAATGATCTGCAGTTTTCAGAAGAAGAAATGCAAATGGACTAGGGGTGAGATTGAGTTGGAACACTTCTCTAGCACACATCAGTCTTAGGTCAATTCCCTGGAGACTTGAAACAAAACTAACAACAACAAAAAAAAGACCCTCTATAAAACAAAACCAAACAAAAAGACCCTCTATAAATAAAACCAAACAAAAAGACCCTCTATAAACAAAACCAAACAAGAAACTGTTCAATATTTCTGTCATGAGAGAAATGTAAATTGAAACTACTTTGAGATAATATTTCAGCCTTGTCAGAATGACCATCAAGAAAGCAAATGACAACAAATGCTGGAGAGGATATGAGGAAAGAGGAGCCTTAGATACTATTAGTACGAAGGGAAGCTTATGTAATCACTTGAAGTCCTAAAAGAAAATTACCTGGGCATACAAACAAAGGGCTCTGTTATACTGTAGAGATGTGTACACGTCCATGTTTGTGGCTGCTGTATTTACAATAGGGAAGAAACACAACCAGCCTGACAGCCATCAAAAGATGAATGGACAATGACAATTTTGGACATGTACAAAATGAATTTTGTTCAACTATAAGAAAGCAAGTATCAGGAAAATGGGTTAGGTTAGGAAACATACCAAGGAAAGCCAGGCTTCTATGCAATTCCTGCCTCTGAGTATTAAACATGCATCTCCAAGTAGGAGGAAACGGAGAGGCGGGAAACTAAGGAAGTGAGGTGTTGAGGACTGGGCTGAGCCAAGGCTTTCCCTAGAACATGGTTATAGAGAGAGGGAACATGCTGGACAGAAGTCACAGCTCGTATAAGACCTCCTGACGCCCAGCTTTTGTCTTCTCATTGTCTATTTTCTCTATCATCCTTATCCCTGGTACCTCCCCCTCATGAACCTGTTACTGAAGAATGACCGACCTGCTGGTCCAGGTCAAACTACTGCTTGAGCAGGGACAGCCAAGGATGCTACGAAGAGAAAGTGCAGCCATAAGTACTGGCAAACACAGTGTCACAGTGTCACAGTGTCACAGCACTGTGGGGTAGACCCCAGCAGTGGGGTGCTGAGGAGCACTTGCTTTCTTTTAGATGCTTGTGTAGTTTTGCATAGTTTATAATTCTTGTAATTGCTAAAGTCCTAAAAAGTTCTTCATGGCGGCCACACCTTTAACCCCTGCACTCTGGAGGCAGAGGCAGGCAGAGCTCTGAGTTCAAGGCTAGCCTGGTCTACAGAGTGAATTCCGGGACAGAGAAACCCTCCCTTGAAAAACAAACAATAAAACACCAATCAACCAACCAGCCAAAAAAGTCCCTTACTTTTATTTAAAAAATCTGCCCTTGGTTCCCTAAAATGGTTCTTTAAATGTAAATATATGGGAACATGTAGGCAAATGTTTCAGGACAAAATGTCACCCACAAGGGCCAGCGGGTCTCTAATTGATGACTTTGCACTGGAATTTGATTACAGATTATTTACCATTGCATAAAGTTGAGTAAATTGTAATTTAGCACCCTGTATAGATCTGGTCATTCTCCTCTGAACAGAAGGATAAAAGATAAAAAGAAAGAAAGAAAATAGGGATTAAAAAGGTGCTAAAGACAGAAAAGTGTCATCAAGTTTAAAATTACTATTGCTTCAGAGTATGAGAAAAAAAATTTTGATTACAAAATCACCCAAAATGGCTCCTACTCATTTATCTGAGCCAAATACCTCTCCTACAGTCGGTCCCCTACAGACAGAGTAAGAGAAAGAACACAGTTGAGAGTTGTAGCAGTGGCCACACAGAGTCCAGAGTCCAACAGACAAGGGCAGTGCTGGCTAGTGGCTGCGCTGACTCCAGAAGACCACGGTGCTGGCAAATGTGTGCATGCGGTCTTTAAAGGCTTCTGGAACACTGATGGTGGAGGCGGTGGTGGTGGTGGTGGTGGTGGAGGCGGTGGTAGTGATGGTGGAGGTGGTGGTGGTGATGGTGGAGGTGGTGGTGGTGGTGGTGGGGGAGGAGGTGGTGGTGGTGATGGTGGTGGTGATGGTGGTGGAGGTGGTGGTGGTGGTGGTGGTGCAGCCAGCCAGCTGATCAGTCTCTGCTCCTCAGGGCAGAGCAATACGTTCAAAGGGGAAACTGAGCCAGGCCAGATTTACGCAGGCAGTGGCACAGCAGACAGGGTAACCTGGGCATTGGCAACCTCATAAAAATAGAGACTCCTAGGTCTCCCAACCCCCACCCCTCCTCTTCATTTTCGCACATCAGGTTTTGCTGGCTCAAACTTCTAAACTAATTCCTAAATTCCTCTCTTAGACGCTACCAGGGCTAATGAGCCCCAACTCAGAAACAAAAAAGCTGCTGTGGCCAAACTGTCCTGTGCTGTTTAAGCCAAAACTCTGACTCTGGAGCATGGGATTTAGCCCTCCCATTTCAGATGGGAGCTTGTTTTCTCTCAGTATGTCCTTTAAACACCTCTCCTGGGCAGAGAGGTCCTCTGGCTCTGTGACAGGGAGGAGAGCAGAACATCCCAGGAGATAGATCCAAACAGTGAAAGCCACAGCTGGCAGTTTTCCTCTGTCCTCTCTCGGATGACCACCCTCTCACCACCTCTGGGCTCAGTCTCCTGTTGCTGAGGAGATGTTTGTTTATCTTGTAATTTTAATGTTTTGTTTTAATTTTGATATGCTTTTTACATAATATATAGAACAAACAAAAAAGCTAATATTTTAGACTGATAGATTAAAAAAAATAAATCAAAATGTAATTATAGTAGCTGCCATTAAATATCTGCTAAGGTCGGTTCTACTGGGTCTTCACGACTGAAGAATAATTGTCCCAAACAGGCCATCCCAGCCAAATTTTTATTTTAAATGTAAAAATGGGGAGATTGGTCTATATGACTATATTATCTCATGGTATTAAATGATAAAATGTTATAAAATTAAAAGATAAAATGTTTTAATAAATAAGGATTTATACATACATATATATATATATATATATATATATATATATATATATATATATGTTTACAGAATAAAAAACTAAAAGGTTTCTGAAAATTACAAAAGGTCTGGTTAACTTATTTGGGGTACAAAGGTAATACACACAATATTAAAGTTTGTAAGATTTAATATCAACGATAACAAAAAACTAGATGTATTTAAAAATTTTGGGGTACTCTAATATTACAGCATGAATATCATCCTGTGATGCTCCTCATGGGGTGCCTGTACTGCTCCCTTTAACTGTACAGCACATCACCCACCATTCTTGTTTGTCACTGTCTATAGAGATGGGTCCCTCGTCAGGAATGACCCACAAGCGTTGTCTCAAAAGCCTGGCAGGGTTGAATGTACAGTTTTCAAACATTACCAATTCATTCCCTTGACATTTTCCAGTTTCTTATCACTCACAGGTCACCCTGTCATTGGATGGTAATTTTTTAGTATGCAATGTCAATCCAGCATCCTGATTTCAAAATGGAATTCCCTCTTGGGTGGCATGTTCCATGGGTTTTAAAGAACTCTGTGCCTATGAATGAGGCATGGGTTGACTTGTCCTAGAGGCACTCTGTAGTAGTTTGAATGAAAATGGCCCCTACAGGCTCATAGGGAATGGCATTATTTGAAAAGATTAGGACACATGGCCTTGTTGAAGTAGGTGTGGCCTTATTGGAGGAAGTCTGTCACTGGGGATGGGTTCTGAGGTTTCAGATGCTCAAACCAGGCCTTTGGATCCAGATATAAATTTCTCAACTACCTCTCCAGTATTGTGCCTGGCCGCCTGCATCCTGTCATGCTTCTTGCCATGGACTAAACCTCTGAACTGTAAGCCAGCCCCAATGAAATGTTTTCCTTTTCAAGAGTTGCCCTGGTCATGATGCCTACTCACAGCAACAAAACCCTAAGACATTTGGTCTTTTTTTTTTTTTTTTAAGATGTATTTATCTTATTCATGTAAGTACACTATAGCTGTCAGACACACCAGAAGAGGGCGTCCGACCCCATTACAGATGTTTGTGAGCCACCACGTGGTTGCTGGGAACTGAACTCAGGACCTCTGGAAGAGTAGTCAGTGCTCTTAACCACTGAGCCATCTCTCCAGCCCAAGACATTTGGTCTTAGGTTTTACTAAGACATTAGGCCTACTTGGTCTGGATGAAGACAGCGTCATAATATCCCACCTATCTATTACACTGTCTCCAAAGAAAAGGCTCAATTGGACTTCTGGCTGTTATCCACAACAATGGACCATCATAAAGACATTCTTTTTATGTTTGAAATCAATGCTTCTGTTAACTTTCCATATATATTGGTGATTAGGAGTCTCTCTATTCCAAAAGGTGAGGAGCACTGCAAAATTACCTGTATCAATTGTTCTCTCTCTAATTGTGTGGAGGCCCCCTCCACACTGACCAAGGATTCACTATACCAGTTACAGGGACTTAACCTCTTTTGTTCCTTCGACCTTCATTCACTATTGTTGACTGAGAGGGCATAGTTCCTTGTCTAAAGCCAGGGACACACTTGGCATAAGACATAGCTTGTGCAAAGCCTCCTGACCCTAGCTTTTGTCTCCTCATTGTCTATTTTCTCAATTGCCCTCATCCCTGGCACCTCCCCCTCATGATCCTGTCACTGAAGAATGACCTGCTGGTCTAGGTCAGGGAGTGAAGGAAGGAAAGACAGCAGAGCAAAGTAGAAGTGAGGAGGACTGGGAAAGGGTATAACAAGAAACAAGAGTCAGGAAGACAAAGGGAATGGGGAGGACTGGGGATCAAAGAAAACATGTTTATGAAAATTCCATATGGAAACCCACTTTGAAATTATATATATTTATAATTACATATTAATTTATAATTAAACAGTATCAAACTGATAGCTATAATTTAGTGTATATGCTACACATGATGGTGAACAACTCATCTGTAATTTTTATAACACTTCTGAGGCTGTGGTACCCTACAATTTCACTCATAATCATGGCGTATTACTAGCAACTAAGATCAGAATGGACTGTTGCCAACGGTATTTCCTCTGGCCCTTCCATACGGTGTCTCTGGTAATGCCTGGTATGCTCTCACATGTCCAGTATACGCTGAAAGGAAATCTGTTAACGATACTCTGAAGCTCTGTGTCTAGTGTGCAGTCAGGGAGCCTAGGGAAGCGATGAGCTGACATGCACTGTTTTAAGGCAGAAAGTTGGAGGCCCGCCCTATCACTAGTCATCAGGACGTGAGAATGGCAGGTACGAGGGCTGGTGAAGAGAAATATGTCAGAAATAAGTAGGGTTATTTTTACTTGATGATGTAGTTTCTCACATACTGTCGGTTGGCTCTGGGCTCAGGCTCCTTAATTCCACCAACATTACCTCCAAGGAGGCCTGGTCTATTAAGAGCTTGGTAAACAGTTGGCAAAGTCTAATCTAGACTGTAAGATGCTGGTCTGTGAGGAAGCACTTTTTTCCCTTGTTTGAGATTTAGACCCAGTCTTTCGTTTAACTTCCATCTGATCTATATCCAACAGTTGAGGCTTATCTGTAACTAACAAAGAGAAGGCAACAGAGGCAGCTATGGCTGCTCAGGATTAAAAGTAAACCTCCTTAGAACTGGCAGAGCAACAAAAATTCTAGGCCAAAAGAAGGGCTTGACGGTTACTATAAAATCAACACCAGCTCCTGAAGGTATCAGCAAGCATCTGCCTCAGGCAGCCTCTGTGGGAGCAACAGTGACGGGCTACAAGAATTCACAGCTACGCTTCAAAGGCACATCCATGCTTCTATTATGGAGAGAGGGGGGGGAAGGAGGGGGAAAGGGAAAGGAGGGAGAGGGAGAGGAGGAAGAGGGAGAGGGGGAGGGAGAGGGAGAGGGAGAGGGAGAAAGAGAGAGAGAGGGGAAGGAGGGGGAGAGGGAGAGGGAGAGGAGGAAGAGGGAGAGGGGGAGGGAGAGGGAGAGGGAGAAAGAGAGAGAGGGGGGAAGGAGGGGGAGAGGGAGAGGGAGAGGAGGAAGAGGGAGAGGGGGAGGGAGAGGGAGAGGGAGAGGGAGAAAGAGAGAGAGAGAGGGGGAAGGAGGGGGAGAGGGAGAGGGAGAGGAGGGAGAGGGAGAGGGAGAGGGAGGCAGGGAGGGAGGGAGGTGAGAGAGAATGTGTGTGTGTGTGTGTGTGTGTGTGTGTGTGTGTGTGTGAGAGAGAGAGAGAGAGAGAGAGAGAGAGAGAGAGAGAGAGAGAGAGAGAGATTCTTAGCTCTGCTTTTCCTGATTGTTTTGAATGTTTCAAAACCATCTGAATGTTGAGTTAAATCAACAAGCATGTAGCTAGCTGGTAATACTCATTTTGCACAGTTTGGGGTAGAACACCAAGTTCCATTTAAAGTTGATTATAAATAGTAAGCTGTAACTTAAACAGTATACACTGAAGCTACTGCAACTTGAATAAGCTTATTTAACACCTAAAGGAGATGTTTGGATTGTTAGTGGATGATTAAGGAATTTATCCAAAAGGCAGGATACAGACACAATGTATAGATGTTTTCTACCTTGAAGTCTACTGACAGAGGCCCCGGTTTTCTATAAACCTACTCAACTATTGTTTTTAAAGAAAAAAGGCTTCATACAACTTTTAGACCCTGTCTCATAATATTGAGTCAGGGCATTATTATTAGTTTTCAATTCTATAGGTCCTTTGTGTATATTATAGCTTCCACTTTTGTGTTTTCATGGATTTCTGTGTGAGAATGTGTCTCTCTGTACCTAGGTATGCTTTTCTTTTCTTTTCTTTTTTTTCAGTTTTTTCCCTTGTTTTGTTTTATTCCAATTTGTTTGTTTTAATCTTATTTTATTATCATTCCTTAAATGCCTGAGATAGAAAGGGATCCAGATGGGAGGGAGACAGGGAGAGTGGGAGGGAGGGAGGAATGGGTGGAAACACAGGGAGGAAAAATAGTATATTTCAAAATATATTGTTTGAAAAAAATACTTCCAATGAAAGAAAAAAAAAGTCCTGAGGATGGAGGGGTGTTTCCTAACAACCTTCTGCTTTAAATCAATCTATCTATCTACTATCTATCTATCTATCTTCTATTTATTATACTTGTGTGGGTGCCCTTGTGCCACAGAGTGCATGTGAGATCAGAAGACATTTGTATTCTGTTAGCCTTAGCAGAGTCTTTACCCACTGGGTAATATTATCAGCCAAACCTACCAATTTGAAAAATAATCATGAA
This sequence comes from Rattus norvegicus, assembly GCF_021556685.1. Lineage (NCBI taxonomy): Eukaryota > Metazoa > Chordata > Mammalia > Rodentia > Muridae > Rattus > Rattus norvegicus. The sequence goes on from NC_141544.1 coordinate 98,357,772, forward strand.
ATTTAAAATGTTTTTTTAAGATATACTTCTGACTATGATCAGCCACACATTTTTCTGTAAAAACATACTTGCTGTTATAAAACACAGTTCACAGAATATTACCTATAACTTAAGTAATATATACACAGCCATTTTTCCTTAACTCTTGAGATGCTTTTAAAAATTTTTGATAATGACATTCTGAGAAATTATTTTTCTGTCCAAGACTCAACTTGTAAACTAGTCCGTGAAGAAAGACAAGTGAAATGAGTTCTCATTATATAAGAAAAAACTATTCCATGTCTGGTTCGATGGCTTAGCAGGCGAAAGTGCTTTTTTGCAAAGTCCCAAGGAATGGAGTGAAATTCATAGAAGTGACAGAGGACAGAAATAACCACATTCTTCCTCTCTGTATTACAAACACACAGACACACACACACACACATACAAACATACATACAGGTACTCATATATGTACAAACACATAAACACACACGCACATACACACACACACATACACACACACAAATATCCCTAGTAGCTAACATAGGCTTTAACAATATTATTTTTGGGGCTGGGGATTTAGCTCAGTGGTAGAGCGCTTACCTAGGAAGCGCAAGGCCCTGGGTTCGGTCCCCAGCTCCGAAAAAAAGAACCAAAAAAAAAAAAACAAAAAAAAAACAACAAACAAACAAACAAACAAACAAAAACAATATTATTTTTAACAATAATGATATTTGATATTATACTGGCTAGTTTAATGTTAACTTAACAAGCTAGCATCACTGGAAAAAAAGGGAGCCTCAACTGAGAAAAATGCCTCTGTAAGATCAGGTTGTAGACAAGCCTATAAAGCATTTTCCTACAGTGTGATTGATGTGGGGGCCCAGGTGCGTGATGTCACCCCTAAGTTGGTAGTCCTGGGTTCTATATGAAACCTGGAATTATAGAAAGTTGTCAAACCTGAAAACACAGTCTAAGGACAGGTAGTAGAGTTGCTGGGAGTGGTAGGAGTTAATTTTTCTTTTCTTCTGTCAGTTAAATTAGCTACTGTCCCATGTTACACTATTGAGCAAGCCATGAGGGGCAAGCCAGTAAGGCTTCCACCACCTGTGCACCCACTCCCGCGTCCAGGTTACTGTCCTGCTTGAGTTCCTGTGGAAGTGTAAGCCAAATACAACCTCCCCAACCTGCCTTTGGTCATCTTTTTTCATCACAGTAATGGTAACCCTAAGTCAGGTATTAACTAGACAGTTAAGACAGTGCAATTAACTAGACAGAAACATCTTACTATAATGAATTTCATCAGTTTCTACCCAAGCAGAGGCCACCAAAACTAAATTACGTAATTACAGAAAGGATCCAAAATAGAACACATTTCAACTTCTCTTTGGGTGCCCTATTTGACTACACCTTTTATCTGAGGGTTAGGGGCACGAGGAGGTATTATTACCTTAGGCATCCAGTGACATTGTAGAATATATCAAAATCAAGCAAGCCATTGGCTTTGGGGTAGTCTCCTTCAGGCCACCCTGAGAAGGGGATGATGACACTCTCTGTCAAGGTGAGCAAGGCTTCTGTTATCATGAGATGCTTGAGTTTATCACTAGAGGACAAGTTCCAGAGCAAACCTAGAAAAACAGGCTCAGTGAGAACAGTGCTCAAACTTAAGGCAAGGCTGTCAACTTCAGGACTGTGAACAGGTATTTTAAAAAGGATGTGGGCTGGAAACCTGTTTAGTGCTCATTGATGCTAAGATTCCTAAGAACACTTATCTATTACTTAATATGCAAAACCATGCAGTTTCAAAATAATCAGGAGTGTGAATAAAATCATTTGAGTCTAAAATATCCCCCACAGGATCATGTTCTGAAGCTCACCTCCCATTTTGGGAGGCTGACTGGAAGCAGAAGGTCACTGGGGCAGGTCATTACTGGATTATTGCCTCTTGCTCCTTCCCTTCTCTGTGTTTTCCACCATGTGAAGAAGCAGCTCCATGACTCCAGTCCCACCACGATGGGCTAGATTTCTTGATGCTCTGATCCCAAATAAACTCCCAAAAGTCGCTTTTGTTTGGTATTTTATCTTAGCACTAAAGAAAGTAATGACACACACTTAAGCTTTATGGCTGTTTCTTTTATGGACTCTCCGACAAAGCTGACCTCATCTACCTAACATACTCCAGCTAGAGGTGAGAAAACTGCCCTCCTGTAACTACTGTTTCAATAGTTTAAAGGAATTTTGTCTTTTTGCTTTTCTCTTCCAGAAACACCAGGAGACAACAATGTTCCTAAGTGTTGCTCCTCACTACCTGTGTAACCTGGTACTTTCTGTCCCACTTGCGGCAGGAACAGCTGCAGAACACTTCTCTCTATTCTACTGCAGCAGCTGGTCAACACTCCTAGTTAATGTTTGTCAACTGTTGCCCCACGATAGAATTTCTACCCTCAGGACTTGCTCACCTTCTTTTATACTTTTAGAGTTTGGCAGTGAAAGACAAAAAGCACTGCCTTTTATGTCTCCACAGTGTTATATGGTCAGAGATCGGAGTCACATCTGCTCACACAACACTCATTTTCCCCCTGATGCCATTATTAAAGGGAAAGCTTGTGTAGCCAACCAGCCAGGAAAAAAATTAAGAAAATAAAATACCAAGTTGGCTGGTGTGGTGGTACACACCACACCCTTAATCCCGGCACTTGGGATGCAGAGGCAGGAGAAGCTCTGTGAGTTCAAGGCCAGCCTGGTCTACAGAACAAGTTCTAGGACAGCCAAACTACACACAAAGAAACCCTATCTCAAAAGACAAAACAAAACAAAGAAAACAAAACAAACCCAGGTTTTCCAGGGCATTTACACATAGAAACAAGAGCTTGGTACTGAAAGATAACAGAAAATTGTGTGTGTGTGTGTGTGTGTGTGTGTGTGTGTGTGTGTGTGCGTGCGTGTGTCTAGGACTTTTTAAAATGTAGCTTTGGTACCAAAATACTTCTCAGTGAAGGAACTGCGGACCTACATGTTGCTGTGACAATGGCCTTGCCCATGTGTGATGTTGTCTTGCTATCTTTTGTCTCCAATAAGGTCCTCCAATTAACTGCCATCCAAGAAAGGGCAAAGAGGCCAGAAGAGAGAAGGGGCGATGCTACCTTCCCGCTACCTTCCCGTCTCATCATCTCCCAGTCAGTAATTCCTACTTCTTAAATGTACTGCAGTGAAAGCATAGATATATAAGATATCTACTTTATGATAAGTGATATCATCTCCCTTGATTTTAATAACTAAAATAATGGTCTACATAGCTCTATGGCCCAGTCAACTAAAACACACTAATTAGGCCTAATGTTTCAGGCTTAAACAATTTGTTTTGGCTGTGGATAATTTTTTGAAACAGCAACCAGAGTTTCATGCAGTCTACACATAGTTTCCATTAGATATGGTCACAGTAGGACTGATGTCTGCTGGGAACAGTATTTCTGGACTTCAGGAAGTCTTTTCCTGATCAAACTAGCATTTGGGGTTAGTCAGGAGCAGTGTCTCAGCCGTGGGTTCTGCAATACAATGGCTTCATCCCTCTCACTTCATCTTAAGAGGCCCTGGAAGGGGACAGAGAGAATAAAACTCAGAAGGTAGTTGGAGACAATGTAAAGGCAGGCCTGAGGTTGAGTTTTGATTTAAGCTACAAAAGAAAATCGGAGAGAAATAGGAGAGAAAGCCAGAGGGAATGTGGGGGAGAGGCAGGGCTGCATGGGTAGGGACTTCCTTGAGTTCAAAATAAGCAAACAAATCAACGAGTTTCTCTGCTTGTCAGTGGCTTAAAAAAATCTGACGCACAGTGAAGTTTCCTCTTTTTACAAAGAACCATTCAAAGTACTCAGTACATCTTACATAAAATCAAAGAGGATTACCTTGAACAAAGGGAATGGAATTTTCCTTTAACAGTCATTATATACCCTTCTTAGATTGGCATGCTACACTATATCTAAGCAAGTATATAATTTAGGAAGTTTTGTGTAGATTTAAAAAAAAATAATGTAGGCTAATGTATACCTAGGTCACAGCCACCAGATTTCTGGATGGTATAACATCAGAAGAAAGCATTCTTTGGCGATATCCACATACCCTTCTGCACATATACACACAACTTAACAGTAATCGGCTAGAAATAGGGTAATTCCTTAGCACACAGCTGAGATATATTAGGGTCATTATATGTCCAATCACTAAAGAAAGGCTGGGTTAAACAGATGAGGCCCACCCTCTGTGGTTACAGAAGGCAAAGCCAGAATCATCAGCTGAAAATCTTAAGGAGAGAGATTTGGGGGGAACCAGTAGACCTTATAGAAACCTTGTAGAAACCGGAAGACTTTGTAGAAACCAGAAAGGCCTACTTAGAAGATCCAGCTTTGTAACTGGGCTGGGTAAAAAAATTAGTTCACTTCTTACCAGTGTATTAACAAGGATTTTTATCCTTACGTTAGTGTTTAATAGAAGTCTGCAAAGGAACCCAGTGACAGATCAGAATCTGGTCCTCTCTCCAGGTTTACTGCACCAGAATCTCAAAATGGATTATAAGAATTTATATTTCTGAGTGTAAGTACTGGGGACACCTATATTAAATATTCTATGAGACTGGTTAAAATTGCTATGATGGTGGTGAGTTGAGCATCAAATCATCTCGAGAGATCTTTAATCACTTTAATACTATGTTATTAACTACCTCTGCATATGACCTAAAAGCCCTGTGGCTCAGTTAAAAAATCCTTCTTCAATATACAAACAGACTCCAGCTTCTACCAATTCAAAGACTAAGAGTGTCATCAGAAAGTATCTAAGATTTCCAGAGACTTCTTCACTTAGCTTTAATCTTCCTACCTGATGTTTCTACCAATGTATTCAGCAACACCTCATTTTATTCTGTTATTATCAAAGTTTCATGAAATCATAACCACACTAGAATACTTGGGGTAACCTAACTCTGGGTCTTAGGACATAGCAGTATTTTCCAGCTCAGAGAAAACTACTCACACCCTTTGGGATGAGATGTGTGTTTTTGTGTGGACAAATAAACAGCTCCTTTCTGGACATGATGGTATTTACAATCCTAATACACAAGAGAATGAGGCAAGTTTAAGGCTAGTCAAGGCTACACGACATACCTAGGGAAACAACATACATTCATAAAATCCACAAATTTGTGGTACAAGGTATAGTGGTGAATTTGTTAATCCAATTTGACTCCTGGTGGGGCACACATGTGCTGCACCCATCTAAGAGCTCTCTGAATTCTTGAATGAACCCCCCCCCCACAGCTAATTTTGCTATGCCTTGACTAGCTCAATGGCTGGGCATTGCTAATCCTCCTGGTTGCAGCTAGCATACATTTCCTTCCAGTACTCCTGGATTAACACCTCCTAAATCAATGTTTTGTCTTTGTTGCCCTGTTAGGGCACCCCCCACTCCCAAACCCCATATGGAGGTTTTTCCCTTTCCACCTACATTGCTGGATGATTTCACTTCTGCAGGAATTGAGTCTCATCTCAATGCCTCCCAGTCATCTACAACTAGGAAAGCAATGGTCTAATGACTGCTAATGACTCTGAAGAGATGTCACTTAATAGATTTTAGATTCAGCAACATAATATTTAAGGTTTACGTTTTTATTTGCCTCTATTTTAACTTCATAGAAGTTTATTCACAGAACCTAAGTCTCTCTCTCTCTCTCTCTCTCTCTCTCTCTCTCTCTCTCTCTCTCTTTCTCTGCTGAGGTCAGTCTACCTGCTTTCTACCAATAGGTACTCATTTTAGCCAAGACAAAAAATGAAAACTTATTCTTGTCAGTGATAATTTGAATACATAGCAATTGTAAGAATTCCATTGTCCATAAGTTTATGGCCAAATAGGACGATATTAAAAAAATGAGAAACTGGTAAAGGGGTCTTATAGCCATTTACTAATATTGCCCACTACAAGAGGAAATACAGCCATTTAAGTAAATCTCCTTTATGTTTACATACAAAATACAGACTTTTACAGTGAAGAAATATCGCTCTCTTCACTGAAGACTAAGGGTCAGAAATGACACAGACAAATGAGAGCAGGCCCAATAAAGGGGAGACTCACATGCAGGCTTCTCTCTATGTGCATGTGACCATGTTAAGTGAAACAGTCTCTGAGACTTAGGAAAACTTATACAAAGCTTTCTTACTCTGTACAAGTGTCTATGTTAGGAGGATCTCTTTCTGAGGCATAGAAAGCATGTTCCAGAGATAAAGGGAATCATTCAGGGCAATTTGTATCAAATGCAAAACAGTCGGTATAGTTAATACAATTAAATGTCCTCCTATATGGAGATCTGGCTTGGACTCTACTCCTCAGCTGTACACATGCCCTCTGATGCCTGGATGGTTGCTATGGCATCAGCATCACAGAATGCTCTGACTTTAGCCTTCTATCATCTGTACAAGAAAGGTGTAGATTAATGGATTATTTTCACAGAATTCCCCCTCGCCCAAGATCCCCAGCTACTATGTATCCTAACCCAATTACTAATGAATTATTTTCACAGAATTCCCCCTCACCCAAGATCCCCGGCTACTATGTATCCTAACCCAATTACTAATGGATTATTTTCACAGAATTCCCCCTCGCCCAAGACCCCGGCTACTATGTATCCAATTACTAATTTCCACGTTTCCTTCATGTAACCAGCAGCTTGACCCCCTCCCTCCCTTTTAGTTATGTTCACTTTGCCAAGAACAACTGTCACTCTCCTTTAACACACCACGAAGGCCCTTTTAAGACCCACAATGAGAAGACTTCCTTCTGAGTGTTTTCTGACTATGAAAAGGAGAATATGCTTGATTTTCTTATGGGTCATTGTGCATGAAGAAAATGCTGAGTTCTGATGCATGGTCTGGTCTTTTATCACACTAAGTCCTTCACGCTATAGCCGAGTAGATGGAAAATCAAAACAATTTCCCCAGCCTGGGGCTCTGTGCCTAACATCTGAAAGCAGATGCTTTCATGTGAGTGACACATATACATATACATATATATCATTTATGGAACTCTACATTTCCCTCCCCTCACAGATGCAGAATGTTGACTGTCGAATAAACACTTGGACATGCTTCTCACTTTCCTCTAAAATGTTAGGGATGTGTGGGGTAACATCAAATTCCCACCTATGCTCAAACCAAAAGGTAGTTTATTGGTGAAGCTAAGGAAATTTTTCATGTAGTTAGTCATTAAAAGTTATTTTAAAAACATCTACTCATAAGTTTATAGAGTTTTCCATTTAAAATATTAAGCAAAAACTTCAGAATCTTTTCTCCTCCAGAAGAAAGGAGTTCAGATTCTTGGTTACAAGCCACCTCCTGATGGCTTGTATCAATGACTCTATTCATCATCCACTCCAGGAAACATAAGAAAAACATATGACATAAAGCATCCAGCTGACTTTGCATTGTTCGGTTCTTATTGGTTAGTAGGAAATACCTGTTATTTGCTTCTTTGTCTCCAAGTCTCTGGTTTGCTTCAGCACCTGCAGCAGCCGAGGCACTCCATTCAGTTCAGCGACCTCCAACTTGTTATCATTGTCTTCAAATACCAAATTTCTCAGGGCCCCACACACAGCCCGCTGAACGTCTTCATTCTGAACTTTGAGCAGCTGCAGAAGTTTAGGGATGCCTTGAAGTTGATTGACCTAGGGAAAGAATACATGTACATAACTGTATGGATATTCCTGGTTGTCAACGTGACCATATCTGGAATGAACTACAATCCAGAATTGGAGGGCACACCTGTGATCCAGATCTTGAGGCTGGAAGACACAATTTTCTGACCTGGATCTTGGCATGGAAATCTTGAGGCGTAGTGGCCATGAAAAGCTTAGGAACAGGCAATGTAGTACACACCATTAATCCCAGGAGACTGAGGGAAGGAGATCTCTGAGTTTAAGGTCAGCCTGGGACAAAGCAATTCCCAAATCCAGGTGTGGTGGTGCACACCTTTAATCTGGGTCACACCTTCTGCTAGACACCTACATAGGGAAATTGGAAGAAGGAAAATTTACTCTTTTGTCACCTGCTCGAACTTACTTGCCAGTATATCTGTTGGAACCTACTTCTACAGAAGCCACCCCAAACAACCTCGTGGGACTGAGCAATCACTAGACTCTTGGACTATGCATCCACAGCTACCCATTGTTGGGTTAATTGGACTGCAGACTGTAAGTCATCACAATAAATTCCCTCAATATAGAGAGACAATCCATAACCTCTGTGACTCTAGAGAACTTTAATACAATGACCCTATTAATTAACTCTGATGTGGCATTAAGACATTTAATATATTAGGATGAGACAGTCAGATAGATCAATGGAATAGAATTGAAGACCCAGAAATGAACCCACACACCTATGGTCACTTGATCTTGGACAAAGGAGCTAAAACCATCCAGTGAAAAAAAAGATAGCATTTTCAATAAATGGTACTAATTCAGCTCGAGGTCAGCATGTAGAAAAATGCAAATCGATCCATTCTTATTGCCCTGTAAAAAGCTCAAGTACAAGGGGATCTTGGACCTCCACATAAAACCAGATACACTCAAACTAATAGAAGAAAAAGCAGGGAAGAGCCTTGAACACATGGGCACTGGGGAAAATTTCCTGAACAAAACACCAATGGCTTATGCTCTAAGATCAAGAATCAACAAATGGGATCTCACAAATTTGCAAAGCTTCTGTAAAGCAAAGGACACTGTGGTTAGAACAAAACAGCAACCAAGAGATTGGGAAAAGATCTTTACCAAACCTACAACAGATAGAGGGCTTATATCCAATATATAGAAAGAACTCAAGAAGTTAGACTTGAGAAACTCAAATTACCCTATTAAACAATGGGGTACAGAGCTAGATAAAGAATTCTCAGCTGAGGAATATTGAATGGCTGAGAAGTACCTAAAGAAATGTTCAACATCCTTAGTCATCAGGGAAATGCAAATCAAAAGAACCCTGAGATTCCTCGCATCAGTCAGAATAGCTAAGATCAAAACTCAGGTGACAGCAGATGCTGGCGAGGATGTGGAAAAAGAGGAACACTCCTCCATTGTTGGTGGGAGTGTAAGCTGGTACAACCACTATCAAAATCAGTCTGGAGGTTCCTCAGAAAATTGGACATAGTACTACCTGAGGACCCAGCTATACCACTCCTGGGCATATGCCCAAATGATGCTCCAACATATAACAAGGACACATGCTCCACTATGTTCATAGCAGCCTTATTTATAATAGCCAGAAGCTGGAAAGAACCTAGATGCCCTTTAACAAAGGAATGGATAAAGAAAATGTGATACATCTACACAATGGAATATTACTCAGCTATCAAAAACAATGACTTCATGAAATTCATAGGCAAATGGAAGGAACTAGAAAATATCATCCTGAGTGAGGTAACCCAATCACAGAAAAATACACTTGGTATGCACTCACTGGTAAATGAATATTAGCCCCAAAGCTCAGATTATCCAAGATACAATACACAGACCACATGAAACTCAAGAAGAAGGGGTTGGGGATTTAGCTCAGTGGTAGAGCACTTGCCTAGCAAGCTCAAGGCCCTGGGTTCGGTCCCCAGCTCCCCCCTCCCCCCAAAAAAAGGTGAAACTCTAGAAGAAGGATGAACAAAGTGTAGATGCTTCACTCCTTCTTAAAAGGGGGAACCACAATTTTCATAGGAGGAGATATGGAGACAAAGTTTGGAGCAGAGACTGAAGGAATGGCCATTCAGAGCCTGACCCACCTTGGGATCCAGCCCATATACATACAGCCACCAAACACAGACAATATTGCTAATGCCAAGAAGTACATGTTCACAGAAGCCTGATATAGCTTTCTCCTGAGAGATTATGCCAGAGCATGACAAATATAGTTAGGCACCTGCTAGCAGCAAACCATTGAGAGGAGCTAGAGAAAGGATTGAAGGAGTTGAAGAGGCTTGCAACCCCATAAGAACAACAATACCAACCAACCAGAGCTCCCAGGACTAAACCACTACCCAAAGAGTACACATGGACAGACCCATGGCTCCAGATGCATATGTAGCAGAGGATGGCCTTGTTGGGCACCAATGGGAGGAGAAGCCCTTGGTCCTGCCAAGGCTGGAACCCCCAGTGTAGGGGATTGTCAGGGTGGGGAGACTAGAAGGAATGGGTGGTTGGGGAGGGGGAACACCCTCATAGAAGAAGGGAGAGGGGGGATGACATAGGGGGTTTATGGATAGGAAACTGGGAAAGGGAATAACATTTGAAATGTAAATAAAAATATTCAATAAAAAAAAGAAAAAGAAAAGAAAAAGAATTTAGACTGCTGAGGTATAGTCTTGCTGTCCACTGCACGTGTTGCCTGTGGAATAAAATGCAGTTCTTGTCGTATAAAAAAAAAAAAAAGAAAGAAAAAACGACTGCTCAAGAAGAGAAAAGAACTTGGTAATAAAAGCCTGGAAAAAATAAAATAAAAGATAACCTTAAATCTGGGGATTAGGAAAATTTGATGAAACAACACAAAATTACGAAAATACTTTTTCCAGAATAAATTTTTATAGTTAATGAAAATGAATAGTAGGGAAAATACATTTATTATGGGCAACATTAGAAGCCTTGAAATCTGCCTCCAAATCTACATTACTGCCAATTGCCTGGACTATTTAAAGGGATGACATAAGCTATGTGGATATTTTAAGTAAAAAATTTATACCTTTCAATGTGCCATTTAAAATATTTCTTCTACCCATGCATGCAACGGAGAATATGTCTATTAAGAGAAAGAGCTACACCTAGGAAGGGAAGAGAAAAGCAGATTTCTTAGCTAAATATGCTAATATGTTCCTGTAATCCTACCATTTGTGAAGTTGAAAGAAAAGGCTAGCAAGCTACAACGTGAGGCCCAGTTTCCAAACACAGCAAAGTAAGACAAAACAAACCACCAACAACAACAAAACCCAAAAAACAAGATAAAATAAAATAAATGCATTAGATATACAGATTATGGCCAATTAAAATAAGGTAAACATGAATGGTGTTAAACACGAGCAGTTAAATCTGAGCAGTGATTTAGTGTTTTAGGTTGCAAACACCACAGAAGGAATCAGGATGTGAACACATCATCTGATGCTAACTTTCCATCTCAGGGTTATACCACATCGTTGCCTCTGTCTGCATCTGTCTGGCAAATTTTCAAGTTGGAAAGGGCACTTGGTACAGACCTCACTCATTCGCATCATCATAATGCAGATGTTGTTAAGAAGTCTTTCTTATGACTGACCATGGGTTTTGTTGTCAAACGAGGCATCCAGGTACCTGAACGTTGTATAGCTGATGCCAGTGACACACCTGCATATTATACAGTATATCAAACTCCAGCTTCCCTCCCTAATACAGAAAGGATAGCAAGGACTGGCAAGATGGCACAGTGGGCAACAGTGCTTGCTTCCAAGCCTGACGGCCTAAGTTGAACCTCTCAAAGCCCAGAAATCAAGTGAAAAGCTGTGAAGTGTTCACATCCCTGCAGGCTGTTACTAGGACATGAGAGGAGAGACAGGTGAATCCCTGAAAGCTTGTCGGCAGCTAGTCTGCAGACACAGAAAGACAGAGGAAGAGAATCGACTCCCACAAGTTGTCCTCTCACAACTTGTGTATCATGTCACATGTGTGTAGGCACATTCATGTAATAAATGAATATTAAAATATGGCAAAAGTGGAATTTATGGCAATAGTCTTCAAACCTTATATTTTCTTTTGAGTTGATCAGGGAAAAGACTAGCAAGACAGGAAAAAAAACAGCATTATAAAATAATCTAAATAGTAAATTATAATCAAAATAATCACCACAACAACTTTCTCCTTTCCATTCTGTCTGAGGCGTCAGCATAGTGAGTTTCATATATAGTATCTACTTTATAGTTATGGTAACTTTAAGGGGAGTACTTTTTATGAAAAGCAGTTACATAAAAAACAAAAATGAAGCAAACACTGAATGATCGGTTCAAAGTTAGGCCAAATCTGGCATTTCAAGAGAGGACTTCTGTGGGTGGCATTGTCTAAAATGCCTCTACCTGAAGCACAAGGTAAACTAAGCAAAAAAAAAAAAATTAGACTAATGCTTATGGTACTGGAAGGTATTCTATATGCTACCAAAGGAAAAAGAAGTAAAGACCAACCCTTGCTCAGCCAATATTAGAAAAATTTTCTTACATGAAATCCCCAGTGGCCACACCTACCAGGATTCCAGAAGCATTCCCTACCAGGCACCCCATAGCCATACACTCTTCTAAGAACAAGAGAGGGTAAGAGAAACCAAAGAACGAAACACCCAGCCAGCAAGGGTAAGAATGGGTAGTACCACCAGGAATTATAATCTCCCCAAACACAAATGCCTAGACTCCAACATAAAAACACAATAAATAACAGAGACAACAATGATTACCTATTAGAGGACAGCAACACTGCTACAAGAAATACAATATCACTAAAGCACAAGACAAGGTCTTCAAAATAGCTTTTATGAATATTAGATATCCTTGAAGAAGTTATGAATAACTCCATTAAAGAAATCTATGAAAACACAAACAGTGGAATGTAAAGAAACAGAAAGACAGGAAAGTGGAAATAAAAATCACTAAAGAAATCTCAAACTAAGGAAAAAGTGGAAATAAAAAGTTCAGGAACTCAAACAGGAACCTTAGAAGCAAGACTCACCAACAAAATACAAGAGATGGAAGAAAGAATCTTGGATATTGAAGATGGATACTGAAGACAGAAAAAAATGGATACCTCATTCAAAGAAAATGTTAAATCTATAAAGCTCCTGGCGCAAAACATTCAGAAAATCTGGGATACAACAAACAGACTAATTACCAATATTAGGGATAGAGGAAGGCAGATCAAAATCACAGAAAATATCTTAAATAGAAAAAAAATGTTCCTAATCCAAAGAAGATGATGCCTATCAAGGGACAAGAAGTATACAAAACACCAAAAATATTGAACAAGAAAGGAAATTCCTCCATGTCACATAATAATTAAACATTAAATGCCTGGAACAAAGAAAGAAGATTAAATACAAAAGGGGGAAAAGATGAACAAAATTGACTTTTATTGTGTAGACTCTAACAGCCAGAAATTCCTGGAGAGATCGTCTTCAAAGTCTAAGACACACCAAATTTAAGGATTTATTCTTTCAATAGATAGAGGGAAAACATTCCTTGATAAAAGGAAATTCAAGCAGTGTCTGTCTGCAAACATGGCCTTACAGTAGGTGCTAGAGAGAAAACATCAGCTGGAAGAGTTAACCACATTGAAGAAAACACAAGGAATAAATACTATCAAAAGATGGGAGGGGAGGCCCAGCACCAGAGCAAGGAAATAATGGGTACCAACACTCAGTGACATCTCTCAACACCAAAGATCTCAATTCTCCCCGAGAAAATACAAAGTAACAAAATGGATTTAAAAACAAAATGTATCCTTCTGTTGCATCCAAGAAACAAACCTTAACATTAAGAATAGACATCATATCACAGTATAATGATTGAAAAAGATATTCCAAGCAAATGGGCAGCAAGCTGGGGCAGCCATTTTAGTATCTAACAAAATAAACTTCAAACCAAAATTAATCAGTAGAGATAGAGGACTCTTCATACTTATCAAAGGAAAAAATAATCTACCAACAGGGCACTAAAATTCCTAGCATCTATGCACCAAACACAAGGGTACGCAAGTTCACAAAAGAAAGATTACTAAAGCTTAAATCACATATTGATCATCAAATGTTGATAGTGGGAGAGTTCAATACCCAACTCTCCTTGTAGACAGACAAAACATAAACAGAGAATTGCTGCAGTTGACTGACATTAAATCAAATGGACCTAACAGATATTTATAGAACATTTCCCCAAACACAAAAGAATATACTGTCTTCTCAGCACCTCAGAGAACTTTCTCCAAAATTGAGCACACACTCAGACAAAAAACAAAACAAAACAAACAAACAAACAAAAAAACCCCAAGAAGACTGAAATAACACCCTATATCAAATCTGACCAGTACAGATTAAAGCCGGCCAGCCACATCCACAATAACAACAGAAAGATTACAAACTCAGAAATTAAGAAAGAAATTAAACACGGTTTAGAATTAAATTAAAATAAAAACATAACATACCCAAGTTTATGGGACACAGTGAGGGTGGTTGTCAGTGCCAAGTTCATAGCACTAAGTGCCTACATAAAAAGCTGAAGAGAGGCTGAGGCTGGGGATTTAGCTCAGTGGTAGAGCGCTTACCTAGGAAGCGCAAGGCCCTGGGTTCGGTCCCCAGCTCCGAAAAAAAAAAAAAAAGAACCAAAAAAAAAAAAAAAAAAAAGCTGAAGAGAGTTCACATTGGTAATGTAACAGCAGAGCTGAAAGCTGAAGAACGACAAAGAAATAGCACAAAAGGAGTAGAAGGCAAGAAACCGTGAAGCTCAGCGGGGCTGAAATCAGTAAAATAGAAACAAACAAAATACAAAAGATCAGGGAAGAAACAGGAGTGCATCGTGAACATGGGGAAGCAAAAGAAAACAAGGAAATACGCGACTATGAAGCGAATGCTCAGTCTCAGAGATGAGCGACTTAAAGAAAAGGATAGGTGAAGCCTAAAAAGAAAGAAAAGAAAGATCCTAGTGCACTGAAAGAAAGAGAAGTCCCCCCGCATCCTTCCTGCTTGTTCTTCCAGTGTAATACACAGCTGGGTCTACCTTACCACATCTTGTGGATACCAACTTCATCAACTTTTCCATTAAAGCCAAACTGGACTTAGTGCAGTCAATGATGGACTGTCTGTACGCCAAGTATATCCCTTGTATAACCGATTGTGTAATGGCTGAAATTGAGAAATTAGGACAGAAGTATCGTGTAGCACTAAGAATCGCCAAGGATCCCCGATTTGATTGATTGCCATGCACACACAAAGGAACCTATGCCGATGACTGCCTGGTGGAGAGGTTGACTCAGCACAAGTATTACATTGTGGCCACAGTTGACTGTGACCTCAAACGAAGAATCCGGAAGATCCCTGGCGTCCCAATCATGTACATTTCTAATCACAGATACAACATCGAGCAGATGCCAGATGATTATGGAGTCCCTCGCTTCTAATTCTCACTCCACAGAATCTGCCTGCCATTCTTGGACCAGCTTTCTCTCATCAATTAATTAAACACTTTCTGATTTAAAACAAAAACAAAAACAAAAACAAAAACAAACAAACAAAAAAGATCAGTGAGACAAAGAGTTGGTTCTTTGAGAACATCAATTAAAATTTACAAATCCTTAGCCACACTAACCAAAAGGCAGAGAGAGAGAGACAATCCAAATTAACAAAATTAGAGACAAAAATAAAAAACTGGGCCATAGCAACAGACAGAGAGGAAATTGAGAGAATCAAAAGGACACACTTTGAAAACCTGTACTCCTAATAGAAAAATCAAAAGGAAACAGATAATTTTCTTGATATATAACCACTTACCAAAGTTAAAGCAAGACCAGACAAGCAATTTAAATACATCTATACATTCTAGTGAAATAGAAGCTGTAATTAAAAGTCTCTAAAGTAAAATCAAAACCAAAACAAATCAAAATAAAAAACAACCCCCCCCAAATTCCAGGGCCAAATGGTATTAGAGAATAATTCTATCAGACTTTTAAAGAAGAATTAAAATCCAATACTATTCAAATTATTCTACAAAATACAAAGAACATACAAAGCCCCATTCATTTTACAAGTCCACAGTTACCCTGATTCCTTAACCACATAAAGACTCAAAACAGAAAATTATAGACCAATTTCCTTTATGAACATAGGTAAAAAGTTCTCAATAAAATAGCTGCACACCGAATCCAACAGCACATTAAAAAGATAATAAATCGATAAACATAATCCACAATATAAATGAACACATGATAATCTTTGAGATCATTAGATGCAAAAGAAGCCTAAGACAAGACTGAACACTCCTTTGAGATAAAAGTCCTGAAGAGGTTACAGATATAAGGGACATATCTAAACATAATAAAGGCAATTTATAATAAGTCCAGAGCCAAATCAACCTAGATAGAGAAAAACCGAAAGCTTTTCCACTAAAATCAGGTACAAGATAAGGTTATGCACTTTTTCCATACCTTATCAATACAGTACTTCAAGTTTTAGTTGGAACAATAACAGGAGATCAAGGTGATACAAAGTGGAAAGAAAAGAGTCAAAGTATTTTTATTTGCAGATGATATTATACTCTATATCAGGGACCCTAAAAACTCCTCTAGAAAACTCATAGTTGATAAACAGTTTTAGCAAAGTAGCTAGATACAAAACTAACGCACAAAAATCAGTGGCCCTTCAATATAAAAATACTGAGCATCCTGAGAACGAAATCAGAGGAACAGCACCTTTCACAATAGCTCAGGAATATAAAATACCTTGGAGGTAACTGTAATCAAGCAAGAGAAAGTCTTGTATTATGAACACTTTAAGACATTGAATAAAGAAATTGAAAAGAGATTGGAAAAAAAATTGGAAAGATCTCTCATCCTCATGGGTCAGTAGAACTAAGACAGTAAAAATGGCCACCCTACTAAAAACAATGTACACATTCCCTGGAATCCTCATCAGAATTCTGACACTGTTCTTTATAGAACTTGAAAGGACAATTTTCAGCTTCCCATGAAAGCACAAAAGGTTCAGGACAGCTAAAACCATCCTGACTAATGAAAGAACTGCTGGAGGTCTCCCCATCCTTAGTCCAAAATTGTACTACAAAGAAAGGCATCTACAGAATACAAGACCAACCTCGAATTGGCAAAGAAACAGACACATTGATGGCTTCAATTGAATTGAAGACCCAGAAATAAGTTCATACTCCTATGGACACCCTATTTTTGATAAAGAAGTCAGAAATACACTGTGGAAAAAATATAGCACTTTCAAAAACTAGGCCTGGTCAAACCGGATGACTACATATAGAAGAACCCAAATAGAGCAATACTTATCACAGCACACAAAACTGAACTCCAAATGGATCAAAGGCCTCAATGTAAGACCAGATAGAACCTGGTAGAAGAGAAACTGAAGAATAATCTTGAGTGAATTGGTACAGGAAAACTTTCTGAATAGAACACCATTGGCACAGGCACTGAGAACAAGAATTAACAAATAGAAACTGGTGAAACTGAAAAGCTTCTGCAAAGCAAAGCACACTATCATTCAGATAAACAGCAGGGCACAGAATGCGGAAAGATTTGTACTAACTACACATCCACTAGAGGGCTAATACCCAAAATACCTAGAACTTTAGAAAATGGTTATGAAGAAAACAAATAAACTAATTAAAATTGGGGCACAGATCTAAAGAGAAAATTCTCAGAAGAAGAAACTCAAATGGCCGGGAAGCATTTGAAGAAATGGTGACACCCTTAGTCACCAAGAAAACCAGAACCAAAGCATTGTTGAAATTTCATCTTACTCCTCTCAGGACGACTATGATCATACTGGTGAGGCTATGGAGTAAAGGAACACACAGTACTGGCTGGGAGGGCGGGGTGTGTGAGTGTGTGTGTCCACACTTGTCCAGAGCCACTATGGAAATCAATGTCAATTCCTCAGAAAGGTGGGAAAACATGTCCCTCAAGATCCAGTGATATCACTCTTGGGTATATACCCAAAGGATGTGTCATCTTGACACAGAAACATTTGCTCAACCATGTTCATTGTTGCTGGGTTCATAATAACTAGAAATTAGAAATCACCCACATGTCTATGGACTTTATAAAAATTTAGTATAGTTACATTATGAAATATTACTCATTTATTTTAAAAATGACACCTGAAATTTGCAGATACGTGTCTGGAGCTAAAAAATAAAAAGGCATCCTAAGTGAGGTAACCCAGGCTCAGAAAGACAAATATGGTATATATTCACTTATATGTGGGTGTTGCTGTTAATTCTTTGCTAAAAAGGCTATAATCCCTATAAGTACAGAGGTTAGATATAGAGTAAGAGACTAAGGGGGAGGAATGCATCTCTCTAGGGGAATTAGGATAGATATGGGATGGATGGATGGACAGATGGATGGACAGATGGGAGTGGTAGTGGTGGTACTAGAACAGGAGGAACAAATTGGGAACAGTAGAGAAGAAGAGGAGGAGTGAGGGAACATGGGGAAGAATAGCTAAAACTACCCCATTTGAGGGATCACATAGAAACCCAATACAATAGAAGTTTCCTAAAATAAACACATAGATAAAGTTGGTCTAAATAACATTGCTAAATAATAGGCAAGTGGAATGGAGCTCTAACCGGACATCTCTCATCACCACATGAAGCACCCAGTGCCAGGAATGGGTTACATATAATTGTACTTATCTTAGTTAGGGTTACTATTGCTGTGATGAGACCCCATGAGCAAAAGCAAGTTGGGAAGGAAAGGGTTGATTTCACTCACAGTTTCACGGCACAGTTCATTATCAAAAGCTGTGAGAGCAGGAAATCAAGCAGGGCAGGAACCTGGAGATAGAAGCTGATGCAGAGACCATGGAGGGGTGCTGCTTACTGATTTGCTCTGCATGGCTTGCTCAGCCTTTCTTATAGAACCCAAGACTGCCAGCTCAAGGATTGTACCAGCCACATTGGGGTGGATTGTTCCCCCATCAATCACTAGTTAAAAAAAAAATGACTTACAGGCTTGCCTACAACCTGGTCATGTAAAGACACTTTGTCAATTGAAGTTCCCTGCTCTCAATGATTTTACATAAAAGTAGCCAGCACAACGTTGTTGGACAGAGGGATTCCATGGGACTCCTCAAACGACTCAGGTTATTTGTTGCCCCCCACAAATGAACGGAAAGGCCCTATTGCTCAAGACAACCTATATAACTCATTAAACACAGATAAGTCTAGCTGATTGCCTACCTAGAGCCTTCGCCCCTAAGGATTAGTATTTACTATACTGGAGGGTACTGTACACACTACCAGGGGAGAAAGGGAAACACCAACCCAGCTCCCAAGATTTACAATATACACTGGTACAATAGTAGCACAAAGCTTATAGAAGTAACAAACCAAGATTTTTATTTGATTTAAGGCCCACTCCATGAGATGGAACCTACAACCCATACAAAACCTGAGACTACATAGGCCAGGGACCTAGTGCAAAAAAATATCACTGTTCTGCTAAAGAAATGTAGCAATAAAATGAGACCTAATGACATTCTATTATACCCATAGGTCAGTGCAGCTCAAGCTCTCCTTAAATCCACAGTGTAGGCAAGAATGAACTTGAATTTCTAATCCACTTGCTTTTACAGCAAGTGCTAGGATTACAGGCCTGTGTCCCCAACTCTCGTTTGTGCAGTGTTGGGCTTTGTGTATACAAGGAGGCACTGTTTCGGCCTTCAGTGAAGGATTTTACATTTACATTAAGGACTGGTTTTGGTGTGCAAGGTCAACATACCACTGACATTTTGCTGGATTTAACATGGGCTTAGAAGATACTCACCCTTTTCCGTGCTTCAGATTTTTGGAAGCTCTCATGCTGTATGAAGGTAGCCGCAGCAGAGATCTTGGACAGTGGTACATGGTCTGCATCCAGCATATTCACAGCTCGCTCCAAGGTCATCTCTAAGTCTGCATTCCTAGACAAACAGTCACAGATGACATGGTGAAAATGCAAACCATGCACTCTTGATTGCCCAGAAGTGACCTAGCTAGGATTAGGAAGCACCTATAACATCTGCACTCTAGATTCTTTTTTAGCCTAAGAAACGTCAGCCCTGGAAATCTGAAGGTATCAGGCTGACGGCAGAGTATCTCCAGTTCTCCTGAAACTGGTTTCTGATGATGTAGTAGAAGAGAGTAACAATGTGTACTAAAAAGAGAAATGCAACTCTTTAAGATAAAAAGGTACAGTATTGTAATTATACAAAAAATAATTACCCAACACCTTCACCAATATAGCCATTTAAACATAATTTAATTAAAATTTGTTCATAGAAATTAAAAATTATTTTAATTACTCTGGGAATTTCACAGCTACAGTAGAAACATCTCCCTAAAAACAAAAACAAAATAACCATTAGATTTTTCTCAGTTGCTCAGAATCTGCTATTTTACTTGAAAATACAACAGCAGCCAGAAAAACTCAGTTTTGTTTTGGTAAAATAAGTCATGCTGGTATGACAGATGTGTCAGGCAAAAAGCACTGTCTAATCATCTTCCTAGAAATTCCTTTCCCTAAAACTTCAACCCCAGTCTACTCTCTACTACCCTTCGCTCAGCCATGGTAACAAAGTTTGCCTGGTGCTTAGCAGGCAGCTTGCCCTTCAGTAGTTGAATACAGAGAGTCCCCTTTATAGAGGTCACTGCCTGTAAAATATAACCCCAACTAATTCACAGAGCAACACTTTCCTTTTCAATTTCTGCTGGGAGGTGACTGGGTTAGATAGTCTAATATAGACATGGTTACATCTAATTCATTCCAAGTAATAAAAACACCCAGACACCTTGTGAGATTGTTTTCTAACATATGCTCAGTGTGAATAGTCTCTCTTCACCAATTATTATATGAACAAGTGAGAAGTGAATGTGGGCAGCACTGTGACTGTTGTCCCTGTGTGGTGGTAAGCCTACAGCAGGTATGGACATAAGAAACAATGTAATGTTTTGTTGTAATACATTTGCAACACAGAATTTCAGAACATGCCATCTTGAAACAGGGAGTTTTGGCTACTATTTATGTTGTGCTGAAAGGCACTTCATGAATATAAAAGTATTTAAAGAAAAGCAGAACACTGGTGTCCTCTATACTAAGAACTATATAATGTTCCCATATTTGAAAAATATAATTCAGGAGACAATTGTAATTGGTTAAAAAGAGATGGCAGGACAGAGCTAGGGATCAGCCTGACATGCTGACATGTACAATGTTCGGCTCTATGTTCAAACCCCAGTACCAGGGTGGTGGCACAAACCTATAATCCCAGTACTTAGGATCAGAAGTTCAAGGCCATCCTTGATTGTATACTGAGTTCAAGGCCAGTGTGGGCTACAAGATAGCACTTCTTGAGGCCCACAGAAATATGACTTGATAGATGGGGTTGGGGAGATAAGTGAGAGATCAGAAAGAACAGTTGCTCCCAGGTTCCTGTCTTCTAAACTAGGAACTCAAAAACTGAGCCTCTTCAACAATTTTAGTTATAATTCTTAGTGTAAATCAGCTGAGGTGAGAGCTTGGTAGTAGTGTGTTTCCATGGTTTCCATAGCAATACATACACACATACATACCACACATACACATATCATACAAACACAGACATACTACACAGACACACATATCTGCACATATATACAACACATACACATACATCTACCACATATATACAAACTCACAAATACAAAGACACACTGACACTATGCACATACATTCACATCACATATACACATATATGCACACACACCACACACACATGCCACATACATATACACATGCATATTCATACATACACCACATACACAGTGACACTATACACATACAACATGCAAACACACGCACACATATACAACATACATACACACCACACATACACACTACACAATACATATACACAGTACACACATACATAAATACACCACACACATATGCACACATACAAAATAAGAAACTTAATAAATGTAAATAACAAATAAAACAGGAAGAGCACAAAATGCTACTGATCAGAATAAGAGCCTTTATAAAAGGAATGACTCCTCCCTCCAAAAAAAATCCTAGTAATTTTCTGTGTGTGAAATGCCTGACTTATATTTGTGCTAGTTTGCCCAGTCTTTATCTCCTGATATAGCATATGGTTACGTCTCTGAAGCTGTCAGGCTCCGTAAGTGTTGTAGAAAGACATAAAAATTGCCCAACTGTCCAAGGTATGGAAAGAATGCTGATGTGGATATGACTCACTCCTGTTAGTGGAAAGCTTAGAGACAGACAGACACTTCAGAGTATTGCAGGAGTCTAAGCTGAGACAGTAAAGCAAGTCTTCAACTGGGAAGTGACTATAGAAAGATCCAACTGAAAGCAGACATGTGTAAGAGATAGGAAGATGTTACCTCCTCAGTGGTGCTAACTGATGTGTGCATGACCTGCTCAATGTGAATAAAATTAGTGATAACCAGAATAACAGTGTGGTCCGCATTTCACTATAAAAAGGCAATTGATTATTCTTCAAAAATTATTAATTAAGAATACGAGACAGAAGTATAACTGCAAGTTTTTTTCCAACAGGAAAATTACGAAGTCCAAAATAAGAAAAACAAAAAAAACCTCTTTGAGGTTTCAGAATATATCACCTCATAATATGCAGTTTCCACTACTGACTATGTGAGACTGAAAGGAACTTGGAAACTGCAGCTAGGAAAGCAGTCTTGGACCTCCCCTGCTACTTAAAGTAGGCCACAAAACTCCCAGAAGAAAGATACCTTCCTTGCACATGAGATGATCAGGCTGAAAGAGACACTAACACTTACCTTCTGTTAGCTTTCTGAGACACAGCTCGTGGTTGCTATTCTATGCCTACCGCACCTACTCCAAGGATCTTCCTCTTGCTACATATACACAGTTACAATTCCCTGGTTCAATGGCTACATATACACAGTTACCATTCCCTGGTTCAATGGCTACATATACACAGTGACCATTCCCTGGTTCAATGGCTACATATACACAGTTACCATTCCCTGGTTCAATGGCTACATATACACAGTTACAATTCCCTGATTCAAATGGCTACATATACACAGTTACAATTCCCTGGTTCAAACGCCATATAAACATTGGGTGCTCTGGGGCTTGCATTCCTTTGTAAAGACTTGTCCTTTATATGTTGAAAAACAAGGATATTTGATTTCTTACTGTTAAAATAATAATGAGAGTAAACATAATGTGCAGGACAGTCAGTGTGATCTGTTGTGTGCTCCAACCTGCTATAGATGGCCAGTTGCCTGATGATTTGCTGACGGTCCATTCTCCTTAGTCTCCTTACCTGATCCCAGAGTGCACCGATCTCTACTCTCTAACTATTCCACACAGAGCTGTTGCTTACAACACACCCTGCTTATTTTCTCTGCCCCTCTCTCAGAGCCTCAATCCAAGTTTTTTTTTCTCTATGGGGCTTTATAGAAGTACAGGGCACTCTGGAGACATCTAAGATTCATTTGTTGAATTATTCAACTCTAAGAGGTATAGAAATTTCATTTATAAAAAATCCATGTAGAGTATGGTGTTTCACTTGATTTCTTTTATTATTTATTTTGATTTTATGTACACTGGTGTTTTGCCTGCATGTATATCTGTGTGAAGGTGTCGAAACCCCTGGAACTGGACAATAGCAAGCTGCCACCTGGGTTCTGGGAAGTGAACCTGGGTCCTCTGGAAGAGCAGCCAGTGCACTTAAGAGTTGAGCCATCTCTCCAGCCACTTACTTGGTAATAAAAAACAAAACAAAACAAAACAAAAAATTTCTTGTTAGTCTGTTTTGGGCAAGTGCTAAGTGTCTCCTCTACCCTCCAGACTGTTTCCAACTGCATCAGCCACTGCCTGACTGAAACATTTCCAATCTTCTGGAAAATAAACCCACAGTTTAGTACTTTGTATCACAATGTAAGTTTACAGTTGCATTTAGATATTCCATTGGAAAGAGCCACACATATGAAAATATATTTGGAGGGCATAAAAAGATAGTCTGGAAACAGGGTCTGGCCAAAGGGAAATGTGAAACAGCAGAGTAAGGGCAGAGGATGCGGTGTGCAGGCCTGTGGCCAAAGTTTCTGGCAGCAGCCAAGACTCTGAGTTGTACAAGACACCAGCAGGAAGGCAACTGCCTTTGTTTTTTTTCTTGTTAGGGGAAGACCTATTTGCCTCTTTCCCAGAGGAAACAAACCTCTCCCTTCAGAAAGAAAAGTTAACATCCAGTCTCCAAAATTTGAGAATCTCCAGAAGAGGTGATTCTTTGAAATAGAATTAAACATTCTATTAAAATTACACTGTCCATTAAAACAATATTCTGATACAACTATGGCTAGTGATTGTAGAATTTAAGTAACAAAAACGTACAGATAGCAAAAAGTTGTTATTTCCTCTCCGTCTTTTTTCACTCCTTCATTCTTTTCTCAGGGGACTTTTTTTTTAACCTTCTTACCTATTTATTATAAATTTATTTTATTTTACTTATATGAGTACACTGTAGCTATCTTCAGAGACACCAGAAGAGGGTATCAGATCTCATTACAGATTGTTGTGAGCCACCTTGTGGTTGCTGGGAATTGAACTCAGTACCTCTGGAAGAGCAGTCTTTGCTCTTAACCGCTGAGCCATCTCTCCAGCACCTCAGAAAACATTTTTAATGTCTTGTGAACCTGCCTCACTGTTAGGGTGCTGAGAATAAACTAGAAGACTGGGTCAAAAGGTAAGTCAATGCATAAACACAATATAAAACTGTGAGGCAGTTTAGAGGCTCACCCGAGCTGGGAGTCAGCGAAGGCGCTCCTGTCCCGATGCGCATCCCCGCTGCCCACCGCAGCCTGGCCTGCGGTGGGCAGCATTCTTCCTGACTCCCGCAAGGTACTGTGGACTGAGCTCCGGGGCCAGGAGGAGCGGCCGGCTCTGCTCTGCAGGCCCTGAAATCGAGCCTGGCTCACACGCACAGTGGTCTCCTCCAGCAGGCTGCCTGCGCTGTGGCTGGTGCCAGGAGGGTGGGTGGGTATGGTGGGGTTAAGCGGGCCATTGTCAAAGACAGCATCGCTGACTGACCCGCACCCAGGTGCCCTTCGGGCTGTGCCAGTCTGGCGCAGGCCCAGGATCTCTGAGCGAGCATAGCGTGGAAGGGTAAGGCGCCCACCAGGCACCACATGGCTCCGCCAGGCATATTGGTATTCGCTGTGCCCATAGTGGGCTCTCTCCGGGCTGCTATCTGGGGAAATCTCAAGTCTCCTCAGGGGCTGCCTCCAGGATCTCTCCTCTACTGACTTCTGCGAACTATACTGTGCTGTTCCTCTCCCCCAACGACTTCCGTAAGTGGCAGTCACTCCAGCCTGTATGAGAGAAATAAAACTTAAATGAAACATAATGTCTGACTTTGGGATTACAATCTAACATGTCCATTTCTTTTAATAAAATGGAAATCAGTACCTTTGGGTTTGCCTGAATAATATTTATTTGTACTAGAATTTAACATTGTTCAAACTTTTAAATTTTAAAGTCCCAGTTTTCCATGTTTTCATAAATTTTCTCAAAAACTGGGAAAGGAGACCACTTGAGACAGATCACTCCCTCCCCCGAAAGTCTGAAATTGTTTTCCTGATAATCTGGTCACAGGTTATGTTCTCTGACGTCCCACCTTAAGCATGTCATAGTCCCTAGCGGCAGGTGACTGCCTTCCAACAAAGTCATTCTCAACCAAGTGCAGCTTGTAGACATACTCAGGAACACTGCTGGTTCGGTGAAGGTTCCCTGAAATTAAGAAAACATTAAGGTAATTTAGAATACAAATGTACCAATCAACAATTATCAGATCCATGACGAGCATTTAAGTTTGTATCTAAGTGTTTTAAAACGCTAGTTGAAAGCTGTCATTTGGAAAACACAAATGATCAGAGGTTATCAAAGCCTCACTGGGTGTTTCCAAGTCCCAGAAGGTGTATGTCAGTAATCCTGAAACCTCTCTTTCTGAGTTGCGGACAGCCTGAATGAAATCAAGCAAGTTACAAAAACCAACCAAACAGAAAACAAGACAAAACAAGAAACAATGGAAAAGTATAAACCCAACATGGGCAAGAGGCTTTAGGAAAATCCAGTGCTGCAGCCTGCTGCTGGGCTGACCAGTGGTGGGGGGCACCAGCTTGGTTCTGTCCCAGGAAGTTTCGTTTCTCAGGTCAGAGGTAAACTGTGCTCCCAGGGTAGGAGCTCTGGAATTTTCTGCTCTTCAGAAGTCAAAGGCAATGAAAACATTCAAATGCTACCAGATAAGGGAGCTCCTGTAAACAAGGTGGGGGACTGTGTAGTCACAGAAACCTCGGAGCAATCTAAAGCTAGGACAAGGTGTTGGCATTGTGAATTGGTAGCTGGGAAATTAACTTCTCTTTTACGATGACTGTGCCTGTGAAATCAGGACACTCTGACTATCCCACAAACACTTGGGGAAAGCCAGGCCTTGTGTTCAGTGATGCATGTCTCATACACTTGACTTACTAATCTCTGAGGAATGTGGGGTGGAAGACAGTACTAGTCCTCCCTCTCCTGCCTCTTTAGCTTTCTCTTGGCATTTGTTTTGTAACCTCTTAAATGGGGGAGAAAAAAGACTTCTAAAGCCTAGGTAATGTCTTTTCCTATTTTTTACTTTTGTCCTGGAGCGCGTTTCTTTTGCACAAGTGAGGAAGAAAGACATTCAACTATCCTGAGAGCCTCAAGAGAGATGCTGAGAGCAACAGAATCAGTCCCTCTCAATATGATGGAACCTTTTCCAACAGAGGGTTTAAATGTTTACATTTCAAAAGACTAATAATCATTCACAAATTACTTGAAGGGAGAAAGAAGATTGTTGATCCCAGAATAGCTGAACAGTTTGAATCCATTTGGATTATATTTATACATGTGTCCCTATTTCCTGATGCCAATCAAGCACTTTTGTCTGGTTCCTGAGGAGAGGCACCTGCAGGCTTGTACCTGTCGCTTTCAAGACACTGAAATTTTGAGGCCTGGAAAAGGAGAGGAATTCAGGAATTCATTGAAGCCGCTTGCCTGCCATTGAAGAAGGAAGAACCCAGTGCAATTAGTAACTCAATGAAAGACTTCCCAGCCATCGTCCTACAGTTCCTGGGAATCTCAGCAGAAACTCCACTGGCAGGCAAAAGACATATATTAAATGCCATGTGCAGCCCTGCTGGCTTTTGGTTTTACATTATCAGATCATAATCCTATCTCTGGAGACATTTATGTCAGTTAGTTGTAAAAGGGGAGGCCTTCTCTACAACTTTGTGAGATTCTGCCTCCACAGAACCCCTAGAATGGCACAGGTGGCTAATGCTAAAACAGCCATGACTTTCCCTTGAGGGGCCTGTACCCACACCTGGGTGTGTCTCACTTCCCAGCTCTATGCTCTTAGGCATCTTACCTCCATGTGAGCACCTTGCTTTCTCTCTCAGCCTTAATTCTCGGGCTAATATTAAATATTATTTTTAAAAATAAAATCTTAACTTTATTTCACATCTGCTATGTCAAAATTTCTGTTTTGCATTCAAGCCACAAATGCTAGTGTGCCTTGTATCACGGTCCCCAAATGATTAAGGGAACTTCTCAGGATGCTGTGTCTTCAGTGCCTTTACCACTGAATGAGGGAAAGGAATTTCTTTTTTTTTTTTTTTAAAGATTTATTTATTTATTATATATGAGTACACTGTAGCTGTCTGCAGACACACCAGAGGAGGGCATCAGATCCCATTACAGATGGTTGTGAGCCACCATGTGGTTGCTGGGATTTGAACTCAGGACCTCTGGAAGAGCAGTCAGTGCTCTTAACCGCTGAGCCACCTCTCCAGCCCGGGAAAGGAATTTCTTCAATTTAGGAGAGGTCTTAAGGGTACTCTCAAGGGCATGGCTCCTGCCTAGGCTAGCTATTCCCCCTCACTCCCTGGTCCAGTCCACAGAGCAGACAACTAGGAGGCAGGTGTAAAGGTTATACTGGCTTAGGACTGGAGACTAGCGGTATAGACATAGGATAACACAAACAGCTTTGAGCCTGAAGGGCCTACGGGAGGTGAAATGAAGAAAGCCCATATTCCTCCTATCCCCAACGAAACAGAAACTTCCTATAGAGTCTGTACAGGCAAATAAGTATTAATTAGCTGATGAATAAGAAACTAGATGTTTTACTTACTATTAACTTTACTATTGGTGATGAGACAGACGCCAAGTCCAAGACAGCTTATAGAAAAAAAGACCAACTGGAGGCTTTCTTACAGTGTCAGAGGGTGAGTCCACGATCATTATGGCGAGAAGCATGGTGACAGGCATGGCACTAGAGCAACAGCTGAGACTTACATCTTATTCATACGATAGAAGCAGAGAGAAAGGAGAGGCTGGCCTAGTATGGGAGTCTGACTTCTTAGAGCCCACCTCTAATGACACACCTCCTCCAACAGGCCACACCTCCTAATCCTTCCCCCAAACACTTCCAAACTAGGAACTAAGCATTCAAACATGAACACGTGGCGGTTATCCTAATTAAACAACCACATGAGATTTACTGTTTGTTTTGCTTTTGTTTTCTGAAATAATTTAAAGATGAGTATGGTGAATAAGCTACTAGGGAGGATGAAGTAGGAGGAACATTTGAACTAATGACTTCAACTTAGACCAAACAATGTCAGACTGCCTTAAAGCAACAGCCCAATAAAAACCACAGTATATTCATTTTACCTTCAAGCAATGGTCTAATATCAGCAATAAGTTATCTGACTGCTGCCCGATGTCAACACCATTTCTATCTGCCACCCCCACCACCTGAAGTAGCTTCGTGGTGCTTTTTGGAACTATGACTATGAAGATTCACTTGGAATCTTAGCTGCCTGACTGACTATTGTGGCTGTATTTTTCTGAAGACTCCAGAGAGATGATGTGGGACTGGGTGTGATGGCCTGTGTCTGTAGATTGAACTGGGAGGATGACTAGAGTCCAGAATTTACAGTTCATCCTGGCTCACCTCATCGAGAAAACCTCACCTCACAAGAGAAAACTAAGCATGGTCCGGATATTAGTTTGAAGACGGAAGCAGTTGTTACTGAGCTGCTCCTGCCCTTAGGAAAGAGAGACAAGAGAGCTGGGCATGGTGGCATGCCAGTAATCCAAGCATTTCTGAGGTCGATGCAAAGACAGGCAGATATGTAAGTTTGAGGCCAACCTGTCTACACAGACTGAGTTCCTGGCCAGCTATCACAAAAAAGCTGAAAACAAAAACTACAGGTTTTTTTTGTTGTTGTTGTTCTGTTTTTTGTTTTTTTTTTCCTTTGCTGAGCTGGCTGCATTCCTGTGCTGTGTCCCAAAAGTCCCCGCTGCTCAGGATGCAAGGACATCATCTCCTCCACCTTCCGGGCTAGAGGCCATCCTGTGTGAAATGCCAAGCCAGAGTCCACTGAAACGTTCAGATCAAAAACAATTACAATTCTTCAATATGGTTTTTTAAAATGAGGAATCTCAACCCATTATATTTCTCAGCTTTTCATTGGCTGGGGCTGACCTTCTCACTTTACTGAGCAGAACTGCTCTTTTTTTCTTTAAATATTCCTTATAAGCCAAACAGGAAGTTCGCATTTTTATGTTTCTTTCATGCTGAAACCTTTTAAGATTTACAATTACCAGATTCTTTAACTAGCACTTAAAATCCCCATCTCCAGTATGTGCAAGAAGAGAGGAATGGGGGAAGGCCACCTACAGAGTGACACAACTGAACTGTTAGCCAGGCAGAGAGAAAGGTGGGGAGGGTTCCAGAGGCCTGGGAATAAGAAGATAAACTGTGTGTGTTTGCTGAGGACGTGGTGGTGACAATTTGCAGGCATCACATCAAAGAGAACTTGGAATGCCAGGAGGAAAACAGATTCTACTCCTGTGGCCGAAACTCAAAGGCATTGCAGGAAAAAAAGAGGGATTTTAGAATCTTCACTTTACTGCATGGAAAACAGAGAAGGGCAGATCAGGGCAGCAAGAGGTTCTTATCACAAAGTGGACTTTTCCTCCTGTACACAAAGAATCGTATCTCATACTACACTTCTCAGACAGTCCTGCAGCAACCTGGCAAGTTAATGTTCTGCAGTCGTGTCACTCAGACATCCAAAATAGCCTCCCCACACAGATTAGGTCAGCGCAATCTCCTAGGTTGCCAGGAGGTCAGGAGGCGTGTATGTCCTGGTCTTAGATGGATGGCAGGTAATCAAACATCAACCCTACTCTGTGTTTCTGGGTACATGGTGAAGAAGGGAAACTGCTTTCTACAAAATGTAGAGAACTCTCACTGAGGAATCAGGAAAACTGATATTTTTGTCGAGGCTGAGTCTATATTTGGATAATATGTACTTGTTGATTTCTTATCTGTATGACTTGTACGTATACCTTTGGTCTTTTGTTACTCTATAATGAATGTGTTTTATCTATCAAGAAAAATGTTCATTTGTTTCTATCCTTCAATTTATAAAGCAAAAAACAAAGCAAAACAACCACAACAACAACAACAACAACAACAACAACAACAACAACAACAACGACGACGACGACAAATCGGCAATCTGAGACTGGAGAAATGGCTTTATGGGCAAGAAGAGCTGTTCTTTCAGAAAACCCAAGTCTGATTACCAATATCCACAGGGTAGTTCACAAGTTTCTCAAAGAATCTGATGCCCCCTTTTGGCCTCTGTGGGCACTGCATGCACGTGGTGCAGGACTCTCTTGCATGAAAAACACCCAGAGCATAAAACAGCTCTATTACAGAAATCATGATAAAAACTGCATGGTATTGGTAAGGGGACAAGCAGGTAGATCAGTGGAACAGAATTGAAGACCCAGAAATGAACCCTCACACCTATGGTCACTTGATCTTTGACAAAGGAACTAAAACCATCCAGTGGAAAAAAGAAAGCATTTCAACAAATGGTGCTGGTTCAACTGGAGGTCGGCATGTAGAAGAATGCAAATCGAGCTATTCTTATCACCCTGTACAAAGCTTAAGTCTGAAGGGATCAAGGACCTCCACATCAAACCAGATACACTCAAACTAACAGAAGAAAAAGTGGGAAAGAGCTAAGAACACGTGGGCACTGGGGAAAATTTCCTTAACAGAACACCAATGGCCTATGCTCTAAGATCAAGAATGGACAATGGGACCTCATAAAATTGCAAAGCTTCTGTAAGACAAAGGACACTGTCAATAGGACAAAACAGCAACCAACAACCTGGGGAAATATCTTTACCAATCCTACATCTGATAGAGGGCTAATATCTAATAGATACAAAGAACTCAAGAAGTTAGATGCCAGAGAGTTAAATAATCCTATTGAAAAATGGGGTACAGAGCTAAACAAAGAATTCTCAACTAAGGAATACTGAATGGCTGAGAAATATCTACAGAAATGTTCAACATCCTTAGTCATCAAGGAAATGCAAATCAAAACAATCCTAAGATTCCACTTCACACCAGTCAGAATGGCTAAGATCAAAAACTCTGGCGACAGCAGATGCTGGCGAGGATGTGGAGAAAGAGGAACACTCCTCCATTGTTGGTGGGATTGCAGACTGGTACAACCACTCTGGAAATCAGTCTGGAGGTTCCTCAGAAAATTGGACATTGCACTACCTGAGGACCCAGCTATACCTTTCTTGGGCATATCCCCAAAAGATGCTCCAACATATAACAAGGACACATGCTCCACTGTGTTCATAGGAGCCTTATTTATAATAGCCAGAAGCTGGAAAGAACCCAGTTGCCCTTCAGCTGAGGAATTGATACAGAAAATGTGGTACATCTACACACTGGAATACTACTCAGCTATTAAAAACAATGACTTCATGAAATTTTTAGGTAAATGGATAGAACTAGAAAATATCCTGAGTGAGGTAACCCAGTCACAAAAGAACACACATGGTATGCATTCAGTGATAAGTGGATATTAGTTCAGAAGGTTGGAAACCTAAGAAAAAAAAATCACAGATCATATGAAGCCCAAGAAGAAGGAAGACCAAATATGGAGGCTTCATTTTTCTTAGAAGGGAAAACAAAATACTCAAGGGAGGAAATACAGGTACAAAGAGTGGAGCAGGAACTGAAGAAGAGGCCATCCAGAGACTGCCCCTCCTAGGGATCCATCTCATATGCAGCCACCAAATCCAGTCACTACTGCTGATGCCAAGAAGTGCTTGCTGACAAGAGCCAGATATGGGTGTCTCCTAGGAAGCTCTTTAAGAGCCCTACCGATACAGATGAAGGTGGCTGCAGCTAACCATTGGACTGAACAAGGGGACCGCAATGGAGGAGTTGGAGAAAAGACTGAAGGAGCTGAAGGCATTTGCAATGACATAGGAAGAACAACAATATCAACCAATCAGACCCCACCAGAGCTCCCACGGACTAAACCACCCACCAATGAATACACATGAAGGGACCCATGGCTCCAGCCGCATATGTAGCAGAGGATGGCATTGCCCAGCATCAGTAGGAGGAAAATCCCTTAGTCCTGTGAAGGCTCATTTCCCCATTGTAGGGTAATGCCAGGGTGTTGAGGCGGGAGTGGGTAAGTGGGAGTGGGAGCATCCTCATAGAGGCAGGGGGAGGTTGGAGGGGATATGGGAGAGGGCAGAAAGGGGATAACATCTGAAATGTAAATATCCAAGAAAAATAAATTTTAAAAAGTATAAAGTCTTATAGTCTTACAAGATTCAGTAAATTGATGTGATACTAAGTCTAACATGCAATGATTTTTCTTTGAAATTCTGGAAATGATAAAATTATAGAATTTGGATATTATTGCTTGGGTCAGCTAACATTATTATAGTTAAAGCTATATTTCAGAAAGTATGTGCTTTCTTTCAGTGGTAATGATACAGTGTGTTTTTAAATGCTGCAGAGTATTTTTAAATACTTTTATTTAGGCCTACGTACTAAGCTGCCAATCTGGTCTGGAAACATTTAAATGTATACTTTGAAGCCCCATATCCAACATACAAAAGACATACAATAGTTTTTTTTTAATGTTTCTCTTATATCCGTCACAACCTTCCCAATGCTGCGACCCTTTAATACAGTTCCTCATGTGTGGTGACCCCCAACCACGAAGTTATTCCATTGCTAGTTCATAACTGTGATTTTGTAAATCTCTGGTAAGTAGGATGATCTGCTATGCAGCCTCTAAGGCAGTCGCAACCCACAGGTTGAGAACTACTGGTCTATTATAAAGGAAACCTTATACATGATTTATTCTTAATTTAGTGAACTGAAGGGAAGGGGTTACTTTGGCACAAAGATATTAAAAAAAAAAATCTTAACTCAGGATCTATATCCAGTCTTGTTGGTGATACTTAGTGTTCCCTTTCCAAAGAGGAACATGGGGCTTGTATGTAAAAACATTTGGATATATACACAAAATAGAAGTCTACATTTATCTCAGAATTAAATAATTTGAGTATCTTGAAGATCATCTGAGCGGGAGGCAACCCCTCTCATTGTAGATCGCATTAATCAAATCAGGTGTTTGAGTCATATATTTCTTATTAAATTCCATATCAATGTCAATGTTGAGCAATATGAAGATAAAATAAAGCAAGTCTTATTTTAATACATGAGAAAATAGTTTTAAAATTGATACACAAAAGGATACGTCAGAGAAGGATACGTCAGAGAAGGATACGTCAGAGAAGGATACGTCAGAGAAGGATACGTCAGAGAAGGATACGTAAGAGAGGGCACCAATGAGCCACAAATAGCTCGACTAATCAGTTCTAAAGCTGGCCTACTGTTCCCATGACAACAGCACACTAGCCCAGGGCGACTCTGACATCAGTCAGGTCTTTTCCTTAAGGTAGTTCCTGCTCTAAGGAACAGTGCTTTAATCAAATCCTATGACCGTGCCTGGATCTTTGGTTTCTCTCAGTTCCGCTGGCTCTGCAGGGAGCATTCTCCCACACAGCCCTTTACCCACAGAGGATGTGTTCTTCCCATTTGAGAAGTTCGTTCTTTTCTAGCCCTCATTTTGTTGGTATTTTATTTTGACAGAGTATAACCAGAAGTTTGTAAAAGCAGAAAACTCTCACATAAAAAAAAATTTACCAATTTGAATGAAAGTGTGCTATGGGATAACGTGCAAGTCACTGCACCCTGAGGTCTGAATGACACTCACTTTCAGAGCAGCATGAGCTGCAGCCCTGCCACTGACTCCTCCCTCCTGTTTCCTTCTACCTACTGACTAATCCTCTGGCTCAAGAGTGACTCATTCTGTAATACCCTCTAGCATAGGAGTCTAACAGGGCAAAGCTTTGTGCTATCTTATCTTCAGTTACTTTAGTTTACATTAAAATTGAAATTTCTAGTCTAGTTAAAAAATCATTAAAAGCTTTTATTTTACGTCTCTAAAAGGGCATGTCTATTATTGGCAACTAAGATGACGATTATGAAATAATTTCTCTTCGTAGCATCACCTGTTAACAGCCTGTGTTTTACGAACAGGGTTTTATGCTATAGACTAGGCTCGTCCTAAACTCACAGCCATCCTCCTGCCCCAGACACCTCAGTGCTGGGATTACAGCATGAGTCACTACACATGGCTTTTGTTTTGTTTTGTTTTTTTGGTTCTTTTTTTTCCGGAGCTGGGGACCGAACCCAGGGCCTTGCGCTTCCTAGGTAAGCGCTCTACCACTGAGCTAAATCCCCAGCGTACACATGGCTTTTGTTAACTGCACCATTTGAAGCCCAGAATAGATCTGTAGTCCCCTCTCCAGAATCCACTCTAATCTCCAGTGCTGATGATAGTGGCTTCATCAGGAGATCATGTGAGTAACAAGCATGGTTGGAGCTCTTATGGTAGGTCCTCAAAGACCATGTAAAGTGAGTTGGAATATAACCCATTGTGCATTTCTTCCTAGTCAGGCACTAGAAAGACAATGTAATAAAGTAAGACATCGTTTTACAGTAGAGTAGGGTTTTTGTTTCTTTTTTTTTTTTTTTTGGCCATCTTTACTATCTTTCTTTGCCACTTTTAAATGTTTCATTCTGACTTTTCTAAGATTTTAAATTTTGATAAAACACATGCATATTTTATAACAACAGCCACACACATACACACCTTTGGGACCTAAGAGATAAAACTGACTTTAAAATATTCAGCAGTTTAAAATGATACCAAAGTCAGTGAGTGACTTAGAGTGAAAACATACACCTTAAGGAAGACAGGGAGGGTGAAAGAGCCTTACAGGGTATTAACCACAAATCTCTCAGCAGCCTGTCTGCTGCCTCATCCTTTCTGGTATGTCAACAATCCAGAATTCTCCAGGGAACTGGGGCTAAGGGCAGTAACATCAGGTCACTCTTTCCAGATCAGCACTGTTTCAGCATTGCTGGGTTTCTGCACCTCAGACAGGACAAGGATATAAGGAAAATGAAAGAGCAATACAGTCACCCAGAGTCCCAGACACCTTCAAAGTGCTTCGATTAAACAGGTGGGAGTCACCTCTGTCACTGCTCCAGGGTACATGGGAGCTGACTTCCTTTCAGAGTAGGGGTCTGATACTTTACCCTCGCCTAAGCTGCACTTCTGTGTAGCCTGCCGAAGAGCTCGGTTGTAATCAAAAATAGCTCGGAGCTTTATCCCTTAGTTGGAAGAACTGTTCAGCTGAACAGAAGCACCAAGGCTGTGCCTTTGTTCTCCCACGTCACTCGGCTACGCTATTCACGCTCACCTCTTCTACAGTAACACATCTCCAGCTTACTTCAGTGCACAATCCTAACACATTTCTGAGATTGAACAATTCTAGTTTCAGAGTGTGGGGTTGGGGTGAGGAGTGAGTATCACAGTTCCTCCAGATTGTCAAAATTCTGTTTAGCATTGAATGCTCTATGACACCCTTGCTGTTTTCTGGGTACTTAGGGCTTTTGATTCAGGACTGCGTTTCCTTGGGTTTAAACTTCCTGTTACCAATGTGTGTTTAATTCAGCACCTGAGTGATGCCCCTTGATAAAGAACACATTCAGTGGCAGTGGTCGAATTAACCAAACAGCTCCTGTATTATTTCGTAGAGAGGAGACACCAATTTTGAGGGGCTTGGACCCTCATCATACAACTGTTGACAGACATATGCCTCCCATTTGAAACGGATCACCTTATTTAGCTCATCTACCTTTCCAATTTCATTTAAGGACATAATGAAATGGAGACACATGAGATTGGAGATGACAATCTGCCATATAATAGTTGCTTATCAAAGCTCCCCAGTTCCTCCTGCCCACACTGGACCCCACCCCCGCCCCATTTCTTTACTAGTTGATGCCTGCTTGTTATTCTGGGCTGGCCACCCTTACAGGATAAGTAAGAAGGCTTTTAGTTCCAGGCTAGCACTGGGCATGAGACTCTTTACACTACAGGATGCAATGGCAGGATTAGCCAGTATTAGCCAGGCACTGGCTCAGTCATCCTGGAGTTCTGCGCCACATTCCTGACCCTAAATTTTGTTTTTTGGGTTTTTTTTTTTCTCACCAGGGACTAAAGCCGTTCTTTCCTGTGTAAACCTTCCCATGCTCTTAGAACGTCCTTAGTTTTCCTTAGCTTCATTACAGGGAAGCTTGGTTTCCAAGTAATCATTCTGTGTTTGTAATCAAACACTTAATGCCGTAATTAATGATCAGTTTAAAACTCCACATTTTGGCTTTTATATACCACCTCTGCTACTTTCTACCTGGAATCTTGGCTTATTTATTTGCTCAGTTCCCTTGTCTCTAAGCTTAGATACACAGAAAACCCAGGTGGCTCATGGCTGCAATTCTAGCACATGGAAGGCAGAGACAGGAAGTTGGAGGGTGTATCTTAAAAATCATACCTATATCTACATATATGAAAAGAGAAAGAAAAAACCAATTCACAGCTCATTTTAAAAAGGTAATATAAGGTGCGAACCATACAGCCTAATGAGGGACATTATAGGCATTCAGTTACATGAGCTTACAATCGTTAGACACCTCTTTACTCTTCAACTATGCAAACATCAACTGCCTTAACCTTTAGACAAACTAAAGAGTACAGCCTCACAGACTCTGCTACTTGGAATCCACACGTTGGCACAGAAGCATTATTCCTAATGGTAACCACCTTTGCCAAAGCTTCTGATGATCTTTCTGATCGACCACACTTCTGTCAACTAGTCTGTGTGGTGGGGGTTGATTTTTTTTTTTTTTTTTAATGAGGACGGTTCTGCACCCACGCATCTGTTGGTGCTGGTGCTGGTGCTGGTGTGTGGGTGTGAGGTGGGCAGGCGGAGCTACCTTCAGCCTGGCCAAAGTCTCCTTCCTCCTCCTTATCCTCCGCAGGGTGTTGAGGTTGCTCCCAGGCCCAAAGCCGACTCGCCCAGTTTGTTCAGTCGCAGATCAAATACTCACTGCAGATACAGAGTACTCCTCAAGTACTTGGGAGAGGTAACCTCAATTTAGAGGATAGAGGAGCCGCAGGGCTTTCAGGGTTTGGTTTCTGTCTAAAAATATTTACGGAGAGTCCTAAACTCTAAAACAGCTAAATAAAAGCCAAAAGCGCTTTTCTCCAGAACAATCTCACATACCAAAGTCTGCATAAAATTTCAAAGTGCTTTTAGAATCTAGACTAGAACTCCGACGGATCGAATTCATTAATACGGACAATTGTGTAATTAACATTGGAAAACCGTAGACCTGAACCAAAGGTTAAGGAGGAAGCCTGTTCGAAAGCGACCAACGACGAGTCCGAAAAGGGAAGGTGAGCAACAGGTGGGCGGGCGGACACAAGTCCGCACCGCTGAGAGCTACGACTAACACCGCGGGTGGGGCTCGACTTACCGCCGACTACAGAGCTCCGGCCCCGGCGAGCCAGGGTTTGCTGCACCTGCTCCTGGATCCGCTGGCTCCGGGCCACCGGGTCGCCGCGGCCGCTGCTGCCCGCTAGCCTCAGCCTGGCCTCGGAGGGCAAGGCCAGGCTGGAGCTGTCCAGGTGACCCAGGATCTGCTGGCCCAGCACGGTCCGGATGTAACCACACTCGCCCAGTGAGCCTGGGATCGCCATGGCGTCCGCAAGGTGACCAGGAAAGGACTGCCAGGACCTGCCCGCAGAGCCGCAGAGGCGCAGGGACTGGCCGCAAACCCCGCCCTGCCCCGCCGCAAGCTCCGCCTCGCCCCACCCCGCCCCGCCCCGCCCCGCCCCGCCCCGCCCCGCCCCGCCCCGCCCCTCAGGGACCCAGGCCCGCAGGGGACAGAGGCGTGGCTCCTGCAAAGCCGGCGCGCTCAGGCCCTGGGCGAGCACGTCCTCGGAAGCCCCACGTACACTGGGCTCCCGAAGGATTGTGGGAGGAGCTGCCCTTAGGACAGGTGCAGCTGGGAGCTTCTCGGGCTGTGAGTAGCACTTCTAGTTAATTAGGGTCAGTTACACTGTTTCAAATGTTCACAGACGATGAAAGATGAAATAGAAGTATTCAAAAAGTCTTTTTTTTTTTTTATCCTTAGTACTTCAGGATGCCGAGCTTTTTGCACAGATGGAGCCCCAGAAACATATGTTCTCCCTCAGTGAAAGCCTCTGCTTGCACTTGCAAATACACAAATTGTACCCAGTGCGCTCTTGTCCACCCACTTCCTTCTTAAGGAACATGCCCACACAGAGAAACTCCAATAAGAGGCCCAGAGAAAAGATGACTTTTAATACATATGTTAATAGCTCTTCTAATGTTGAGTAAGCCCTCTTTATGACAAGCTCTTTGTAGGGAACTCATGGAAGAGGGCTCTCACTTAAATCTGCAATTTGTTGGGTTTATCATGCTTTTAGTTGAGTTCTGAGAACAAGAGCTAAGCTCAACAGGAGGGTCCTTGACCTTACGGTTAACAACTGATGCTGCTTGGGAGAAAAGAAAAGCATCTATGTTAGTTATCAAGTGAGGTCTTTTCCTTGGGTTGCTAGGGTTTGTACCTTCGTTGGAATGGTTAGGGAACACAGCCTCTCTCCTCCCCGGGTTCCTAACTATACAATCAATGTACAGCTTCCTGCTTTACCTAAGCATCAAGGAAGTGAGGAGGAAATCAAGGACTAGTCACCCTTTCCCAACAGACCACACGGTCAAAGGTCATGAGGAAAGCTCTGGAGGTAGGAGTCATGAGAAAGAACAGCAGGCCTTGGAAACACCAAGTGGCGGACCAAAAGCAGTGTTCTGTATATTTTTATATGTCAATTTCCTGTCCATAATGGGAATAATAAATGTACCTACATATAGTGTTGCTGTGATCACTAAACAAAGAGTTGTATGTAAGTGTTCAACAAGCCTTAGAAGTCCATTCTGGAATCTCTAACTTTCTTCAAATCTTTATCATAGATCTTCATCTTACTTAAATTTTACTTTTTGGGCTGGAGAGATGGCTCAGTGGTTAAGAGCACCGATTGTTCTTCCAGGGGTCCTGAGTTCAAGTCCCAGCAACCACATGGTGGCTCACAACCATCTGTAATGGAATCTGATGCCCTCTTCTGGTGTGTCTGAAGACAGCTACAGTGTACTTCTATGTAATAAATAAATATTTTAAAAAATGTTACTTTTTCACAAGCACTCATGCGTGAGCATTGGGGCTCACGTACACACACTCTCACACACACACTCACACACACACTCACACACACTTTCACACACACACTCTCATACACACACACATTCACTGTTTCTTGGAACATTTTTTCCATAGCTCTTATTTTAATCACTTGTTCTGGTGATTTAAAACAAAAACCCTCATAGAATCATATATTTGGATGTCTGGTCTATAGTTTAGTGAAACTATTTGAGAAGGAGTAGGAGATACAGCCTTGTTGAGGGAGATGTGCCACTGGGGGATAGGCTTTGAGATTTCAAAAGCCCATACCTGAACCACTTTCTCCCTCCCCTCTCCTCCCTGTCTCCACCCCACTCCTTCTCTCCCACCCGCCTCTCTGCCTGCAACTTGTGGATCAGATGCAAGCCCTTAGCTGGTTCTACCTGGCCATGCCTGCCTTGGTGCTTATGGACTAGCTCTCTGGAACTGAGCAAACCCCGCATTTGAATGCTTTCTTTTAAAGGTTGCTTGTAGTGTTTTCTCACAGTAATAGACTAGTAACCAGGGAAGAAGTACCTCATGTTTTACTTGTTAATTACTTCCTTACTGGAATATAAGTTCCAAAACAGGTACTTTCTGTCCATTGCTGATCTCCAGGACCAAGTAAATAGGTTTACATCAAATAAATGGAGCAAACACAAGAGCATGCAGTATTTTCCAGGGCACGTACTAAATATAAAAAACTGTTAGTGTATTTGGTTATGTTTTCAAATTGTTTATGTTTCCTATAGTAACTTGCTACCCAAAGTCACATAAACATCAGTGCAAATCAGTAGCTCTTGATTCATCAGTAGAGGTAAAAAAAAAAAATTAAAATAAACCAATGCAATACTTTTAAATTTGAATACCCTCAGGGATTCAGTAAAAGAGTCCTTTTTGAACTAAGATAAGCATACAAGCTTCTACAAAGCACTTTTGAAAGCCAGAATCTGCTGCAGGAGTAAGGGCTTAAAGACAGGGAGAGGAGGTATTCAGACTCTGGCACCGTGAGCTGAACCGTATTGTGGATATTTTATCCTAACATGGTTCAGTTCCTATCCTAGTCTCCTTTCTGAGAAAAGACTTATTGTTTCCTAAATTATGAGCAATCTCTGAGGTAACTGTTGTAGGTAGCGTCTTCCTAAGAAACTGAAGCCTGGAAACAGTACCGTGAATCCTTTGCTATCTGGCTGTTCTGTGAACTGCAACCTTTTCTGTTTCGGTTCAGTTTTGAAAACTTGTCTTATTTCTCTTGACTTTCAATAAAATATGATTTTATCTGCTAACTAAACATTTTAATTTAGAAGGCATATTGCATTAGCCAACAATAATTCAATAGGAATTTACTCAATATTTATTTATTTATATGTCTCTTTTTGTTTTACATCCTAATCACATCTTCCCTTCCCTCTTCTCTTCTCCAATACCTCCTCCTCATCTCCCCACCACACACCGTTTTCCTGTGGAGGCCTGCCGTGGATATCAACCTGCCTTGGCATACAAGTTGCAGTAAGACTAGGCACATCTATTGCGGCTAGGCAAGAACGTAGTTAGGGGAAATGGATCAAAGGCAGGCAACTGAGTCAGAGACAGCACCCGCTCCTATTAGGACGAAGCTGAAGCTGCACAACTATTAGTTATGTATGGCCTAGGTCCATCCCAAGCATGTTGTCTGTCTGATGGTTCAGTTTCTATGGGCCATTATGGCTCCAGATTAGTTGGTTCTATCCATTTTCTTGTGGTGTCCTTGACCTCAATGGCTGCCTCAATCCTTCTCCCACCTCTTCCACAGGATTCCCCAGACTCCCATTAATGTTTGACTGTGGGTCTTTGTAGCTGTCTCCATTAGTTGCTGGGTGAAGTCTCTCAGATAACAGTTATGCTAGCCTCCTATGTCCAAGTACAACAAAATATCATTAATAATGTTAGGGGTGGGCTCTCTCTCATGGCATAAGTCTCAAGCTGGACGTCAATGGTTGGCCTTTCCCTCGATTTCTCAATTTCATCTTTATCCCTGTGTATCTTGTAGGAAGGACAAATTGTGGGTCTCAAGTTTTGTGGCTGCTTTGGTGTCCCAGTGCCTCCACTGGAAGTCTTTTCTGATTAGAGAAGACGACTGGTTCAGATTCCATATTCCTATGGGAGTCTTGCTAGGCTCACCCTCATGAATTCCTGAGTTTCCATTAGCCTAGATTTCTAGCTCACCCCAGAGATGCCTCCCCAATGCCACATTTTTCTCCCTATACCTATACCTCTTCCCACTTCATCCCTCCTCCTACCCTTCATGCTCCCCTAGTTTCCTCCCTCCCTCTGCCCTCAATGCCTCTTCTACTTCCTCTTCTCTGTGAGGTTCAAGCAACCCCTGTTGTGCCCTCCTTGTTACTCAGCTTCTTTGGTCTGTGGATTGTAGTGTGGTTATCTTGTAGTTTATGGCTTCTTATAAATGAGAACATACCATGTTTGTCTTTCTGGGTTAACTCACTCACGATGGTCCTTTCTAGTTCTATCCATTTGCCTGCAAGTTTCATGCTGTTATTGTTTTTAATAGCTGAGTAATATTTCATTTTGTAAAGGTACCACATTTTCTTTATCCA
Organism: Rattus norvegicus; assembly: GCF_021556685.1. Lineage (NCBI taxonomy): Eukaryota > Metazoa > Chordata > Mammalia > Rodentia > Muridae > Rattus > Rattus norvegicus. Next base: position 98,399,779 of record NC_141544.1, read on the forward strand.
TTCTTTCCTTGAGGGATGATTAGGTTGTATCCAGTTTCTGGCTATTACAAATAAAGCTGCTATGAATAAAATTGAGCAACTGTCTGTGGTATGGTGGAACACCTTTAGGCATATATACCCAGGAGCAGGATGACTAGGTCTTCAGGTAGAACTCTTCCCAGTTTTCTGAGAAACCACCGAATTGATTTCCAAAGTGGTTGTACAAGATTTTGCTCCGAGCAGCAATGGAGGAGTGTTCCCCTAGCTCTACATCCTCACCAGCATGTGTCGTCACTTGAGATTTTTTTATCTTGGTCATTCTGATGGTGTAAGGTGGAATATCAGATTTACATTTCCCTGATCTTTAAGTGTTTCTCGGCTATTTAAGATTCTTCTATTGAGACTTCTCTATTTAGATCTGTACCCCATTTTTTAATTGGGTTATTTGGTTTGTTGGTGTCTTAATTTCTTGAGTTCTTTATATATTTTGGATATTAGCCCTCTATTCTTTCTCAAGTTGCTTTTGATTATGGTGTTTCATCACAGCAATAACCATAAGACAAGGATGTTGCTGTAAAATTATAAAAAAAATGCTGTATTTTTATCCCGCACTAGATCCCACTCCGTAGTGCCCCAAGATATCTGTAGACATCTTTATCTCAGTCAGCAAAGCGTCTCACCTGCTCTGCTCCACCCCATATCACACTGCCGATGGCTTCTCTCTGAGCCTGGCAGCAATCTCTCTACCCATCTAGTTCTCAAGGCAGGTTGTCACCATGCCAAAAATATACATCCCAATTCTGTGGCAACTTAGTGTCTCTGGCTGCCACACACTCTCTTAAACTTAAATTGCCACATGAAAGAACACACAACACAATAACCTCTGATCCAATTGATAAGATATAATTGCCCACCTAGACATACAAAGCCCTGTACACATCCATCCCTTAAGAACATTCATAACAACCTGTAAATACACAGAGTGGAATCTTAACGTCCGCCTCCATGTTCTCTCTGCTGCTTCCCCTGCCTCGCTCTAGTTTCCTTCTCCCTCTAAAACTTTTCTCCCGCCCATCCTTTCTTCCCGTCCAGTGGCAGGCCTCATTCTATCATGTACCTGCCTATACCTGCGTGATGACATCATCCCACACAAGGACCAAGTATTTATGACCTAGGGGAGAGCTTCATGTCTTTCCAGACATTTTCTGAAAATCCAAAGCAAAACTATTAACTTAGTTTTCAGTGATATTCTCTGACCTTCCTCTTACCTCATCTACAGCTTTACCTCATCAGTTATGACCCCTTTCCTCGGGAAGCACCTGCCTTGGAACCCTGTGGGAACAGTAGCTTCAGACTTTGCAATAATATAATTCTGTTTTAATTATATTGTAATTATATAACAATATAATGATTGTAAAGGCCATGAAGTGTGATTAACACTTAGATAAACCCAAATTAGCTGCCTAGTGTTCTTTTTTGAATACCTTTCTTTCTCTTGACTCTTGTTATTAAAGTATATAGTAAAATATACTTTTCAAACTTTTCTTTTTATTACATTTATTTATTTACTTATTTATTTGGATGTGTGCCTGAATCCTTATGGTGGTTTGAATGAGAATGGCCCCTATGAGCCATTATATTTGAATGCTTGATACCCAGTTTGGTGGGACTATTTGGGAAGGATTATGAGGTTTAGCTTCACTGGAGGAGATGTGTCCTTGAGGGTGGGCTTTGAGATTTAAAAATCCTACACCATTCCCATTTAGATCTTTTGTGGCTGTTGTTTCAATATGTAAGTCCTCAGCTACCGCTTGAGCACCGTGCCTGCTACCTATGGCCATGCTCCCTGCCATGATGGTCATGGACAACCCTCAGAAACGATGAGCTCCAATTAAATACTTTATTTTATAAGCTTCCCTGGTCATGTTATCTCTTTGATATAAAATAGAAAAATAACTAAGACAACCCTAAAATTGTAAAGGCACTCACTATTGTCTTTACTTTCTGTGATGCTGATAGCCTCACATTGGAGAATGGCTGGTCTTTTCTTTTGCACTGTGTTGCCAGTTTGCCTTATCTCTTTATAAGGATATAATCTGTTCAAATCTGTAGTCTCACTAGATAAGGAAGCGGATTCTACAACTTTCAAGGGTGTCTTGGTTGTTTGTTTGTTTTTGTCAATTTGATGCAAGCTAGAGTAATCTGTGAATCTCTACAGAAGAAAAGGCATCAGATTAGCCTATAGTCAGTTTTGTACAGCAATTTCTTGATTAATGAGTGATGCGGGGAAGGACCTAGCCACCATGAGGTGCCATCACTGAACAGGTCATCTTGGGAGGTGTAAAAGGTAGCTGAATATGAGTCTGAGGAGCAAGCTATCGAAAGCACAAGGCCACACAAAAGCACTGGGGAAACTAGGAATGTTAAACATGCAGGGCTCTCTCTTCAATGGAAGAGAAGCATAACCTGTTTTCTTCCAAGAAGACTGGGAATGGAGGTACTAATAGTCTGGTGACCTGTGCGGTCTATGGGTCAGGCCACATGTGACGACCCTAGATTCTTCCTCCATAGACCTTTATATTGAGCATTGCTTCTCAGTCAGTAGATGGGAGAGTCTCATGTACTTCACAGTAGAACAGAGCCTAGATGACCTCTGGGTTCTCTGTAAGGCCAGGGCATACCTGGCTCCCTCAGTCATTCTCCTTAGACCGTTTTCTTGAGCATTGTTTCTCAGTCTGTAATATTCATTTTTATGGAAGAGATCAGATGTTCTTTGCAAAGAGTTTTGATGTAGTCATGCTTTGAGCTGGTGTTGCACATGCATGAGTGCGTGCACGCAGACACACACACACACACACACACACACACATACACACACACACATACATACACACACACAAAGGCAGGCCAGTAAACAGCATTCTCCTGTTGTCTCCAAGTATCTACCTTGAATTCCTTCCCTGGCTTCCAGTGATACACATAATGGGGAAGTGTATACCAGATAAATCCTTTCTATCCCAAGTTTATCACAGCTGTAGAAAAACGAACCATGAAAAGGCTGAAACAAGTTTAGATTCATGTGTTCTTATGTCAAAACAATAACCTAGTTGTTATTTGTATCAATGTCTTTGAACTTTGCACTGTCTTACTCAGGATGAGGATGTCCCTAGAGATGTCTGGAGGAAAGAATGGGTACTAGAGTTTTAGAAAATGTCCGATGCCCCAATGGCTACATGGGTGGGTTCATGGCATCTGATCCAGGTAAAGGATTCAGCTTCAGTTATCCCAGTTGTGGTGGGTTGAATTAGGATGATCCCATGAGGTCGTTTATAAATACTTTCTTTTTGAGTTGGTGGAACAGTTTGGGAAGGATTGGGGTGTGTGGCCTTGTTAGAAGGACTGTGGCATTTGGGGCAGGTTTGATATTTCAAAATACTTGCACCATTTCCATGTCTCTTCTCTGCCTTGTTGTTGTGTCTCAAAATACTAGCTCTAAGCTATTCCTTTGCTGCACCATCATGAAGTCTACGCTACTGAAACAATAAATCCTAAATGAGCTATTTCTTCTATAAGTTGTCTTGGTCATGGTGTTTTATCCTAGTAATAGAAAAATAACTAAGATACCATGTTTATACTGGACACATTGGTGGTGTTTGCCCAGGGTGTGAGTATTCCAAATCATATTCTTTTTTTTTTTTTAGATATACAATTAAGCACTGAGAATATAGCTTGGTCTCACTACAAATTACAAAATAAAAAGTTTTGACCTGGGGTTGGGCTGCAGTCTCAATAGGTAAGAGGGTTGGCTGCTCTTCTACAAGACCAAGGTCAATTCCAAGCACACGATGGCTAACAAACATCTGTAACTCCAATTGCAGGAGACCTGACACAGTCTTCTGGGCAGCAGGCATGCAGTTGGTGCACAGATATGCATGCAAGCAAAGTGTTCATACACACACAAAATAAAAATTTAAAATGTTTAAAGAGCTTTAACTTGAGTTGACACTGGCAGGTGTTTCCCCCTCTGCTATTTTGCTCATAAGACAGAGGTCTCAACTCTACACAATAAGCCTCTGCCTTTTCTCTTTATATCTTTGAGCCTTTCTTATATTTCAATAGATAGAGGTATAAGCTTTAAACTTCATGGGTCTTTATAACCTGGTTATAGCTATAGCTTGATCTGGCTTAACTGAGTCACCTCTATTCGTTGTAATTATTTTCATGTAATTGTGGTTTTGTGTCAATTTGTATCCTAAGAGAAAACTAAGTAACAAAATGTGTGACCATTTCAGTTTCAGACATTTGTCAAAATGCTACTCCTCCCTATTTCCTTGCTGTATGAGAATGTATATTGTACGCAAATATTCCCGCTACTTGTAAAGGTCTTTAATTTTCCCCACTCCACCTTAATCACTCATGAGTTCTATTGTCTTCTCCAGTTTCTCCCTTAAAATATTTTTTTCTTCTCATGGGTACTTTTGCAGTAACTTGGCCTCTAATGACATATATTTTTACCTACAAACACATAACTAACAATTAGAATCTAAGATGTATATAGGACAGAGAACATATGGTATGTATCATTTTGGGACTAGCCTAATGCCTAGTATAATCTTCACACTTCCAATTATTTTCCTGCAAATTTCATTTTTTAACAAATAAATAAAATTCCACCGCATTTACATGCATGCATATTCTCATTATCAGTTTATCTATTGATGGGTGAGCCATGCATTAGTTACTTTTCTATTACTGTGATAAAACACCAGCAAGACCACTTATATAAGAAAGCATTTAACTGGGCTCATGGGTTAGAGTCCGTGGTGGCATCAGGAAAACCCGAGTTCACATCTCGAGCCACCAGGAGGCAGAGAGCATTCCAGGAATGGTATGAATCTTTTTCTCTTAGTTCAGGCTTTAGGGCTGTGAACAGACACCATGATCATGGCAACTCTTATAAAGGCAAACATTTAATTACAGCTGGCTTACAGGTTCAGAGGTCCATTATCATCAGGGCGAGAGGCATGCAGGCAAACATGGTGCTGGAAGGAGCTGAAAGTTTTCTATTTTGATCTGCAGGCAGCAGGGAGGAGACTATCTACCTCACTGTATACCTTGAGCATATCTGATCTCAAAGCTCTGCCTCTGTAGTAACACACTTCTTCTAACAAGGCTCACCTCCCCCAAAAAGGCCACACCTCCTAATAGTGCCACTCCCTATGTCCAAGCATACAAAGTCATGAATTTATGAGGGCTATGCCTATTCAAACTATCACACATTTGAAACATCAAGGCTGCCTCCAGTGGCACACCTCCAGCAAGGCCACACCTCTTAATCCTTCCCAAACAGTTTTGCCAAGTAGATCCTGTGAGGCCATTCTTACTCATACTATCACAGCTTATTCCATTTCCTTGCTATTGTGAAAAGAACAGCGGTAGACACTGGTGTCCAAGAATCTATGAAGTAGTATGGAGACTCCTTTTGGTATAAACCCAAGAGTGGTATAAGTGGATGTCCTAGTCAGGGTTTTGTTCCTGTGATAAAGACCATGACCGAAAGCCATTTGAGGAGGGAAAGCTTTATTTCACCTTATATACCTACCACTGAGGTATATGAACTCAATGTAGAAACACGAAGGCAACAAGTGCTTCTTACTGGCTTGTGTCTCATGTCCTGCCCCACCCTTTTGCTTATACTGTGAGGACCACCTGCCCAGGAGTTAAACCATTCACTGGAGTGTGCTGGGCCTTCCCATATCAGTTACTCATTAATCCTTAATAAAGAAAATGCCCTAGACTTGCCTATGAGCAACCTTTGTTGGAGGCATTTTTTCAATTGATGTTTCTCTTCCATGACTCTTCTAGCTTCCAAGATAATTTCTAATCTTGTCAAACCAATAGAAAAGTCAACCAGGATACCGGATCACGTGGTAGTTCTGTGGTTAGTTTTTGAGAAAGCACAATAAAAATTTCCACTGTGGTTCTAGCAGTCTGCACCAGCAATTGATAAGGCTCTCCTTTCCCTATATCATCTCCATTATTTGCTGTCATTTCTTTTTTGATGGTGTTTTGGGAGCATAGCGCAAAGGTCCTATGCCCACAGATCTTCAGAGAAACCAGGAATGTTAGGCCCAGAGGATGTCTCTCCGATGGGAAAGGTGTAAGAAAGCTGGGACTTGGGAGCGATGAACAGCCTGGTGACCCCCATTATCTGTTGAGACAGATGATGTCAAGCTTCTGCCAGCAGAACTGGAGGTAGTGTGTCATCCACATGACATTGACAGCCAGGGCCTCCCAAGTTCCCCCAACTAGGACCAGAGACACCTAATAGTCTAAATACCCTTACATGTACAGCCAGAGGCTCCTTCAAGCTCCCACCACCAGGACCAGAGGTGACTAATAGCCCAAATGACTCTGTGCTGTCTGTATGACCAAGACAAGGCCAGAGCCTTCCCTAAGCCCTTAAGCTACACAGGTAGCCTATCTCTAGAACCATCTTCTTGGAGGAAATGACGTGGACTCTAAGTCAAATTTTCATGTAATTATGCTTGCTTATGCATCAGGGTTTGTATTACACCAGGAAACTTTTCCCAAATCATACTGTTTAAATTTGTTGGGAATAAACTGCCTGAGATCAGACTCTTTAGAAGTCTTGATCCAGGTTGATGAAGTCAATCTGAATTGAGTTTCAGTCTTATATCTTTGCTGTTTGCTGCCTGGACACTTGCCGAGACCCCCCCTCGGTGGTGGCCATGTGGGCTAGTTTTGTTTCAATTTGACACTAGTTAGAATGATTTGTGTTTTATTTAGTGTTTTATTACTGTGGAGATAACACCATGACAATGGAAACTCTTATAAAGAAAAATGTCAAATTGGGGCTTACAGTTTCAGAGCTTTTTTTTTTTTTTCATTATCATCCTGGTGGGAATCATGGCGGATGCCCAAGGGGCAGGCAGCAGAAGGAGACCGTGTGCCACACTGGATATAGCTTAAGCATAGAAGTCCCACAGTGACACACTTCCTCCAACAAGGCCACACCTCCCAATTATGCCATTTCCTATGGGCCAAACATTCACAAATGAGTCTATAGGGGCCATATTTATTCAAACCACTACAATTTGGAGTGGAAACCTCAGTTAAGAGTGTCCCCGACGAACTGGCCTGTTAGTAAGCCCGTGGGGCATTTTCTTGATTGATGTTTGGTGTGGGAAGGCTCACTGGTGGTCGTGGGTGTTACAAGAAAATAGGCGGAGAAAGCCACGAAGAAAAGGCAAGCCAGTGGGATTGGGGATTTAGCTCAGTGGTAGAGCGCTTGCCTAGGAAGCGCGAGGCCATGGGTTCGGTCCCCAGCTCCGAAAAAAAAAGAACCAAAAAAAAAAAAAAAAAAAAAAAGGCAAGCCAGTAAACTACACTCTTCCATGGCCTCTGCTTCATTTCCTACCTCCAGGTTTCTGTCCTGGCTTCCCTCAGTGAAGGAATTATAAGTTATAAAGCAAAACCAAACAAACACAAGGAAAAGTGTTGGAGTGTTGTTTGTGCACCGTGTGAAGATGCGTCTCTGTCCTTCCCTGCCTGCCTAAGGCGCCTTCTGATTGGTTAAATAAAGAGCTGCATAGCATAAGCTGAGCAGGAGAGGATAAGGCAGGACTTCAAGCCCGGAGAGTGATAGACGCACTCAGATAGGAGGAGAGGAATCTCCCTATCCGGATTTGAAGGAAAAAGGCGGAGCCAGAGCAAGACTAAGATGGCAGGTAAAAGGGCCACGCGGCTAGGAAGTGGGCCAGGCCAGCAGCATTGCTTTAGAATACTTCAGTCCCAGCTTAGTGCCTGAAGCTTTTTTTTTTTTTTTTTGAGGGTGCATCGGAACTTTATTGATGGTATTCAAGAGAGAACGGAGGGCTCCCCAGGCCCCTCCTGTTATTATGGGGTCTGGGATGGAATTGTGAGGGACATGCTCAGTGTTGGGGGCTGAGTTGGGATGGGGATTCCTCAGCAACTGAGGGCCTCTCTCTTGCTCTCAGTGTCCTTGCTGGGCTGGGGTGGGTGGTCCAGGGTTTCTTACTCCTTGGAGGCCATGTAGGCCATGAGGTCCACCACCCTGTTGCCGTAGCTGTATTCCTTGTCATATCGGGAAATGAGCTTTACAAAGTTGTCGTTGAGAGCAATGACAGCCCCAGCATCAAAGGTGGAAGAGTGGGAGTCGCTGTTGAAGTTGCAGGAGACAACCTAGTCCTCAGTGTAACCCAGGATGCCCTTTAGTGGGCCCTCGGACGCCTGCTTCACCACCTTCTTGATGTCATCATACTTGGCAGGTTTCTCCAGGCTGCATGTCAGATCCACAACGGATACATTGGGGGTAGGCACATGGAAGGCCATGCCAGTGAGCTTCCCGTTCAGCTCTGGGATGACCTTGCCCACAGCCTTGGCAGCACCAGTGGATGCAGGGATGATGTTCTGGGCTGCCCCACGGCCATCACGTCACAGCTTTCCAGAGGGGCCATCCACAGTCACTGAGTGGCAGTGATGGCATGGACTGTGGTCATGAGCCCTTCCACGATGCCAAAGTTGTCATGGATGACTGAAGCTTTTTTTTTTTTTTTTTTATTAACTTGAGTATTTCTTATATACATTTGTTATTCCCTTTCCCGGTTTCCGGGCAAACATCCCCCTCCCCCCTCCCCTTCCTTATGGGTGCCCCCCTCCCAACCCTCCCCCCATTGCCGCCCTCCCCCCATAGTCTAGTTCACTGGGGGTTCAGTCTTAGCAGGACCCAGGGCTTCCCCTTCCACTGGTGCTCTTACTAGGATATTCATTGCTACCTATGGGGTCAGAGTCCAGGGTCAGTCCATGTATAGTATTTAGGTAGTGGCTTAGTCCCTGGAAGCTCTGGTTGCTTGACATTGTTGTACTTTTGGGGTCTCGAGCCCCTTCAAGCTCTTCCAGTTCTTTCTCTGATTCCTTCAACGGGGGACCTATTCTCAGTTCAGTGGTTTGCTGCTGGCATTCGCCTCTGTATTTGCTGTATTCTGGCTGTGTCTCTCAGGAGCGATCTACATCCGGCTCCTGTCGGTCTGCACTTCTTTGCTTCATCCATCTTGTCCAATTGGGTGGCTGTATATGTATGGGCCACCTGTGGGGCAGGCTCTGAATGGGTGTTCCTTCAGTCTCTGTTTTAATCTTTGCCTCTCCCTTCCCAGCCAAGGGTATTCTTTTTCCTCATTTAAAGAAGGAGTGAAGCATTCACATTTTGATCATTCGTCTTGAGTTTCGTTTGTTCTAGGGATCTAGGGTAATTCAAGCATTTGGGCTAATAGCCACTTATCAATGAGTGCATACCATGTATGTCTTTCTGTGATTGGGTTAGCTCACTCAGGATGATATTTTCCAGTTCCAACCATTTGCCTACGAATTTCATAAAGTCGTTGTTTTTGATAGCTGAGTAATATTCCATTGTGTAGATGTACCACATTTTCTGTATCCATTCCTCTGTTGAAGGGCATCTGGGTTCTTTCCATTTTCTGGCTATTATAAATAAGGCTGCAATGAACATAGTGGAGCACGTGTCTCTTTTATATGTTGAGGCATCTTTTGGGTATATGCCCAAGAGAGGTATAGCTGGATCCTCAGGCAGTTCAATGTCCAATTTTCTGAGGAACCTCCAGACTGATTTCCAGAATGGTTTTACCAGTCTGCAATCCCACCAACAATGGAGGAGTGTTCCTCTTTCTCCACATCCTCGCCAGCATCTGCTGTCACCTGAGTTTTTGATCTTAGCCATTCTCACTGGTGTGAGGTGAAATCTCAGGGTTGTTTTGATTTGCATTTCCCTTATGACTAAAGATGTTGAACATTTCTTTAGGTGTTTCTCAGCCATTCGGCATTCCTCAGCTGTGAATTCTTTGTTTAGCTCTGAACCCCATTTTTTAATAGGGTTATTTGTTTCCCTGCGGTCTAACTTCTTGAGTTCTTTGTATATTTTGGATATAAGGCCTCTATCTGTTGTAGGATTGGTAAAGATCTTTTCCCAATCTGTTGGTTGCCGTTTTGTCCTAACCACAGTGTCCTTTGCCTTACAGAAGCTTTGCAGTTTTATGAGATCCCATTTGTCGATTCTTGATCTTAGAGCATAAGCCATTGGTGTTTTGTTCAGGAAATTTTTCCAGTGCCCATGTGTTCCAGATGCTTCCCTAGTTTTTCTTCTATTAGTTTGAGTGTGTCTGGTTTGATGTGGAGGTCCTTGATCCACTTGGACTTAAGCTTTGTACAGGGTGATAAGCATGGGTCGATCTGCATTCTTCTACACGTTGACCTCCAGTTGAACCAGCACCATTTGCTGAAAATGTTATCTTTTTTTCCATTGGATGGTTTTGGCTCCTTTGTCAAAAATCAAGTGACCATAGGTGTGTGGGTTCATTTCTGGGTCTTCAATTCTATTCCATTGGTCTATCTGTCTGTCTCTGTACCAATACCATGCAGTTTTTATCACTATTGCTCTGTAATACTGCTTGAGTTCAGGGATAGTGATTCCCCCTGAAGTCCTTTTATTGTTGAGGATAGCTTTAGCTATCCTGGGTTTTTTGTTATTCCAGATGAATTTGCAAATTGTTCTGTCTAACTCTTTGAAGAATTGGATTGGTATTTTGATGGGGATTGCATTGAATCTGTAGATTGCTTTTGGTAAAATGGCCATTTTTACTAAATTAATCCTGCCAATCCATGAGCATGGGAGATCTTTCCATCTTCTGAGGTCTTCTTCAATTTCTTTCCTCAGTGTCTTGAAGTTCTTATTGTACAGATCTTTTACTTGCTTGGTTAAAGTCACACCGAGGTACTTTATATTTTTTGGGTCTATTATGAAGGGTGTCGTTTCCCTAATTTCTTTCTCGGCTTGTTTCTCTTTTGTATAGAGGAAGGCAACTGATTTATTTGAGTTAATTTTATACCCAGCCACTTTGCTGAAGTTGTTTATCAGCTTTAGTAGTTCTCTGGTGGAACTTTTGGGATCACTTAAATATACTATCATGTCATCTGCAAATAGTGATATTTTGACCTCTTCTTTTCCGATCTGTATCCCCTTGATCTCCTTTTGTTGTCTGATTGCTCTGGCTAGAACTTCAAGAACTATATTGAATAAGTAGGGAGAGAGTGGGCAGCCTTGTCTAGTCCCTGATTTTAGTGGGATTGCTTCAAGTTTCTCTCCATTTAGTTTAATGTTAGCAACTGGTTTGCTGTATATGGCTTTTACTATGTTTAGGTATGGGCCTTGAATTCCTATTCTTTCCAGGACTTTTATCATGAAGGGGTGTTGAATTTTGTCAAATGCTTTCTCAGCATCTAATGAAATGATCATGTGGTTCTGTTCTTTCAGTTTGTTTATATAATGGATCACGTTGATGGTTTTCCGTATATTAAACCATCCCTATCCCTGCAAGCCTGGGATGAAGCCTACTTGATCATGGTGGATGACTGTTTTGATGTGCTCTTGAATTCGGTTTGCCAGAATTTTATTGAGTATTTTTGCGTCGATATTCATAAGGGAAATTGGTCTGAAGTTCTCTTTCTTTGTTGTGTCTTTGTGTGGTTTAGGTATAAGAGTAATTGTGGCTTCATAGAAGGAATTCGGTAGGGCTCCATCTGTTTCAATTTTGTGGAATAGTTTGGATAATATTGGTATGAGGTCTTCTATGAAGGTTTGATAGAATTCTGCACTAAACCCGTCTGGACCTGGGCTCTTTTTGGTTGGGAGACCTTTAATGACTGTTTCTATTTCCTTAGGAGTTATGGGGTTGTTTAACTGGTTTATCTGTTCCTGATTTAACTTCGATACCTGGTATCTGTCTAGGAAATTGTCCATTTCCTGAAGATTTTCAAGTTTTGTTGAATATAGGTTTTTATAGTAAGATCTGATGATTTTTTGAATTTCCTCTGAATCTGTAGTTATGTCTCCCTTTTCATTTCTGATTTTGTTAATTTGGACGCACTCTCTGTGTCCTCTCGTTAGTCTGGCTAAGGGTTTATCTATCTTGTTGATTTTCTCAAAGAACCAACTTTTGGTTGTGTTGATTCTTTCTATGGTCCTTTTTGTTTCTACTTGGTTGATTTCAGCTCTGAGTTTGATTATTTCCTGCCTTCTACTCCTCCTGGGTGTATTTGCTTCTTTTTGTTCTAGAGCTTTTAGGTGTGCTGTCAAGCTGCTGACATATGCTCTTTCCTGTTTCTTTCTGCAGGCACTCAGCGCTATGAGTTTTCCTCTTAGCACAGCTTTCATTGTGTCCCATAAGTTTGGGTATGTTGTATCTTCATTTTCATTAAATTCTAAAAAGTTTTTAATTTCTTTCTTTATTTCTTCCTTGACCAGGTTATCATTGAGTAGAGCATTGTTCAATTTCCACGTATATGTGGGCATTCTTCCCTTATTGTTATTGAAGACCAGTTTTAGGCCGTGGTGGTCTGATAGCACGCATGGGATTATTTCTATCTTTCTGTACCTGTTGAGGCCCGTTTTTTGACCAATTATATGGTCAATTTTGGAGAAAGTACCATGAGGAGCTGAGAAGAAGGTACATCCTTTTGCTTTAGGATAGAATGTTCTATAAATATCCGTTAAGTCCATTTGGCTCATGACTTCTCTTAGTCTGTCGACATCACTGTTTAATTTCTGTTTCCATGATCTGTCCATTGATGAGAGTGGTGTGTTGAAATCTCCCACTATTATTGTGTGAGGTGCAATGTGTGCTTTGAGCTTTAGTAAGGTTTCTTTTACGTATGTAGGTGCCCTTGTATTTGGGGCATAGATATTTAGGATTGAGAGTTCATCTTGGTGGATTTTTCCTTTGATGAATATGAAGTGTCCTTCCTTATCTTTTTTGATGACTTTTAGTTGGAAATTGATTTTATTTGATATAAGAATGGCTACTCCAGCTTGCTTCTTCTGACCATTTGCTTGGAAAGTTGTTTTCCAGCCTTTCACTCTGAGGTAGTGTCTGTCTTTGTCTCTGAGGTGTGTTTCCTGTAGGCAGCAGAATGCAGGGTCCTCGTTGTGTATCCAGTTTGTTAATCTATGTCTTTTTATTGGGGAGTTGAGGCCATTGATATTGAGAGATATTAAGGAATAGTGATTATTGCTTCCCGTTATATTCATATTTGGATGTGAGGTTATGTTTGTGTGCTCTCATTCTCTTTGTTTTGTTGCCAAGACGATTAGTTTCTTGCTTCTTCTAGGGTATAGCTTGCCTCCTTATGTTGGGGTTTACCATTTATTATCCTTTGTAGTGCTGGATTTGTGGAAAGATATTGTGTAAATTTGGTTTTGTCATGGAATATCTTGGTTTCTCCATCAATGTTAATTGAGAGTTTTGCTGGATACAGTAACCTGGGCTGGCATTTGTGTTCTCTTAGGGTCTGTATAACATCAGTCCAGGATATTCTGGCCTTCATAGTTTCTGGCGAGAAGTCTGGTGTGATTCTGATAGGTCTCCCTTTATATGTTACTTGACCTTTTTCCCTTACTGCTTTTAATATTCTTTCTTTATTTTGTGCGTTTGGTGTTTTGACAATTATGTGACGGGAGGTGTTTCTTTTCTGGTCCAATCTATTTGGAGTTCTGTAGGCTTCTTGTATGTCTATGGGTATCTCTTTTTTTAGGTTAGGGAAGTTTTCTTCTATGATTTTGTTGAAGATATTTACTGTTCCTTTGAGCTGGGAGTCTTCACTCTCTTCTATACCTATTATCCTTAGGTTTGATCTTCTCATTGAGTCCTGGATTTCCTGTATGTTTTGGACCAGTAGCTTTTTCCGCTTTACATTATCTTTGACAGTTGAGTCAATGATTTCTATGGAATCTTCTGCTCCTGAGATTCTCTCTTCCATCTCTTGTATTCTGTTGGTGAAGCTTGTATCTACAGCTCCTTGTCTCTTCTTTTGGTTTTCTATATCCAGGGTTGTTTCCATGTGTTCTTTCTTGATTGCTTCTATTTCCATTTTTAATTCCTTCAACTGTTTGATTGTGTTTTCCTGGAATTCTTTCAGGGATTTTTGTGTCTCCTCTCTATGGGCTTCTACTTGTTTATTTATGTTTTCCTGGAATTCTTTCAGGGATTTTTGTGTCTCCTCTCTATGGGCTTCTACTTGTTTATTTATGTTTTCCTGGAATTCTTTCAGGGATTTTTGTGATTCTTTCAGGCATTTTTGCGATTCCTCTCTGTAGGCTTCTACTTGTTCTCTAAGGGAGTTCTTCACATCTTTTTTGAAGTCCTCCAGCATCATGATCAAAAATGATTTTGAAACTAGATCTTGCTTTTCTGGTGTGTTTGGATATTCCATGTTTGTTTTGATGGGAGAATTGGGCTCCGATGGTGCCATGTAGTCTTGGTTTCTGTTGCTTGGGTTCCTGCGCTTGCCTCTCGCCATCAGATTATCTCTAGTGTTACTTTGTTCTGCTATTTCTGACAGTGGCTAGACTGTCCTATAAGCCTGTGTGTCAGGAGTGCTGTAGACCTGTTTTCCTCTCTTTCAGTCAGTTATGGGGACAGAGTGTTCTGCTTTCCGGCGTGTGGTTTTTCCTCTCTACAGGTCTTCAGCTGTTCCTGTGGGCCTGTGTCTTGAGTTCACCAGGCAGCTTTCTTGCAGCAGAAAAGTTGGTCTTACCTGTGGTCCCGAGGCTCAAGTTCGCTCGTGGGGTGCTACCCACGGGCTCTCTGCAGCAGCAGCAACCAGGAAGACCTGTGCTGCCATGACTGAAGCTTTTAATAAATATACCAGGTCTCCGTGTCATAAAGCCCATACGTCTACATTTGGCATCCACTGCCTGGCACAGAATCCAAGCTTAGACAAAAGATTCAGAAATTAGAAATGAGAAACATTTCCCAAGCAACCACAGTTTTTCAGAGTTTCCAACTGGTACCTGCAGGCAAAATGGAGCAGAAGTGAAACCTAGTAGCCAGGTGGAACCTGAGGCTAGCCAGCACTGAGAGCAGAAGCTGCTGCTGTTGATCACAATTTCCAAGTCAAAGGATGAGGCTGTGTGGTCACTGAGTGCAGGAAGCCAAGATCCTGAAGTCCTGAATACAGAGGAGCCTCTGAGCTACTACAGTAATTAGTGGTCCTTAAAAGTGAGAGTTTATATAAGCTTAGCTACAGAGATAAATACTAAGTGTGGAAGCAGAAAAGAAATAAAGTCTCCAAAGGAGGAGAAAGAAAGAAAATAAGTAAAAATGTTCTACAAATGTGCACAATAAAGTCTCTATAGAAAGGAAAGAGTAAGAGAGATTTAGAAAGAAAATATTTTCCATGTTTATAAGACACTATATTTAGATCCTATAGTTTTGTTACAATTATAAGTATACAAATCATTATTTTTTTTTTTTTCTTTTTCTTTTTTTCGGAGCTGGGGACCGAACCCAGGACCTTACAAATCATTATTTTTTAATGATTAAATTTTTATATATCTTTTTAAGGAGAGAGCAGAATAAAGCAGATTTAGAGAAGGAAAAGACTGAAAAATCAATTGCTAGAGTGGAAGTGATAGAAAAAAGTGGTTGAAAACTGATTCAGAATAAAGGAGCTTCAGAGGAATCCAATCTAAAGCCTACGTCGCCACCTTGTGACCAGATTGCAGAATGGCAGCCTATTAAAGTCCTAGATAAACAGGCTGAATTAAGAATGCAGATTCTGTTTGATGATCTACCTTAGAAATTGGTACAATAGATTATGTATTATATGTTGTAAAGTTTGTACAATTAAGATATGTACATATGTTAATATATTATACAATCAATACTCAAGATTTTGGTATGTGTCTGCCTTGAGTTCTGAAAAGTTTGACTCTGAGATTGCACATTTGTTAGAGGTGAAAGCTATCTTAGAGATGCCTTTACAAACTGAAGCTGGTGGTACTTTGGTATGTGTATCCATTAGAATACAACAATATTTTAGGCATTGTAGTAAGACACGTGTTACTGGCATATCTCACAATCCTGCAGGATAGTCAACTGTAGAAAGGTCTAACAGAACTTTGCTGATAAAACGAAAGGGGGATATAAAGATACCCAGAGATAGATTAAATAATGCTTTATTGACTTCAAATTTTGTAAACGACAATAAGACAGATAATACAGCTGCTGAAATGCACCAGATTTTTAGAAAGGACTGCTGAGTTAAATCAGCCTATATAGATATGATAACCTCAGAATGGAAGGTAGGAAATGTGTTGCATCAGAAAAGAGGTTTTGTCTTTGTTTCAACAGGAGAAGAAAAGCTTCAGATTGCTTCAAAATTAATAAAGATTAGATTTGACCAAGGAAATCTTGGCTGCAGACACACAGAGAAAGACCCAGCAGGATAGCGAACAGGTGACCTGAATACTGATCCTTCTACTTAGGAGCAGCTCTGAGACAGGCTGAGACATGAAAGTGTCTATTTGTAGCCCATAAATCTGGTTGGGTATACAATCCTCAGGGCTTATTATTATAGTCTACCCTTTTAAACAGCACAGATGATAATGTATACAGTCCAAACTGACATAGAGAAAGATGCCTTCACCTGCTCAGACAATGAGCTTGTTTGTACACACTGCACATTCCATATATGTGTCAATGCAAAATCTATGTTACTTTAAAAGTTTATGTTTACAGAGCAAAACGACCAGACATCAATGGAAACAAGACAAATGGCTCAGGAGATCCAGCCTCACAGACTGTCACAACAGCTGTTTCCTCAAAAAGTGTGCATTCAGAACAACTGCAAAACACCTAGGTAGGAAGGTCTAGCCGGAGATGACCACTCTTGGTTAAGGTGGAAGCAATTTAAAGGAGGTTAGATCCAGGGATCTCTTTTTTGTTGTTTTTTTCTTTTCTCTATCCTTCTTTCTCTTGTATCTAGTGTTAGGTGGAAAGGGGGAATAAGGGATACAAAGAAAAAGGAGAGATAAAGGAATGAAGGTATAAAAGGATAGATTATTGAATCTATGTAGACTAGAAAGTAACAATCCAAGAATATTTTTACACTGCTATGGAATTTTGTATATTGATACAAATTTAAGGTTATATTTTTGTTAGGACATATTGTGTATATGATTCAACTCTTGTTTAAGTTAAGATTAAGGTAACCTATTCAACTCATTTAAAAACACAATATGAAGTTCTGGTTCTTGAAAGCTGCTATTGTAGACTATTTAGGATAATTAAGAAATGCAAGCTAATAGTCGATTAAACTTATGGTCATGATACATACTAACTTAGTTAATTACAGAAATAAACTATTATCATCCTGTAAACGTTTTCAAACTTAAGCAGAGAGTGGACAGCTAGAAACAAGCAACATTTGCCTATGAAATATACCATAGATAAATAGGTGGTCTTCAGAAACATCAAAGATCTTCAGGACATGGCATTTAAAAACGTTTTTATTAATAAAAGTCTTTCATAACAGCGAGACACAAGTGCTCCTGTTAGCATCCCTATACTACTCCAAAGAAAATGATGGGCATCCAAGAATCTCCATGTGGAGTTTTCTTCATATGTGGCAAAGCTAGCCACTGGGCAAAAAACAGCCCTTGCTTTGCCTGCAGGCAGCATGCTGTCAAAACAGTGAACAGGCAGGACATGGAAGAGTTGCTTGCCAGACTTTGCAAGAACGAGGTGGGCAAGTTCTTCATGATTCCTGCTTCAGAGAAAGGTGTGTCACACACTGGACCAGAAGGCCAAAGGTGGATGCTTCAACATTGCAGAGGAACCTTGGGAGATGTCCAGGCAGCCAGCTGTCTCTGTCATTTGTGCAGTTGTGGAAGCTTCGTGCCCGCACTTCTTGTTTACTTAGGTAATATTTATCTTTTTTAGGTCTCTAATGGAGTTGAAGACTAGATAGTTATAGTGTTGCAATTAAACTAAAGTTTTATAGGATTTAAGAAAATGATTTAAGGTCTAAAAGACAGGTCAGTAAATTTAAGTTATGATAGAAAGTGATTTAAGTATAAAACTCTGGCTCCCCACGATAGGATAGATAATAGAATACTTTCTCCAAGGTTGCCAAATCAAATGGATGTTGTGAATGTAGTTTTACATGATAGTTTTTATAATTGTTTGTATTATATATGGTTTATTATATAAAATAATGAGAAGGCCTCTTATCAGATTAAAAGGGAGAAATATTGGAGTGATATTTTTTGTGCACTGTGTGAAGATGTCTCTGCCCTTCTTTGCCTGTCTAAGGCACCATCTGATTGATTAAAATAAAAGGACTATGGCTTATAGCAAAAGATAGAATACTAAGGTGGGGCTTCTGATCAGAGAGGGGAACTCTGGGAAGCAGACAGTACAGTACTGGGGGCATTCGCCACTAAGACCCAGAGGAAGTTGGATGTATGAAACTGAGGAGAGGTAACCAGTCATGTGGCAAAACTTAGTCTTTTATTGAAAATAGATTTTTCATATAATATATTCTGATTGTAGTTTCCCTTTCTCCCAATTTCTCCAACATCTTCCATCTCCTCTTAGAAAACAAACAAGCGCCTAAAGAGTAAATAATAAAATAAGGTAAAAACTAGACAAAACCGTTTTGCTCTGCATTTAGGAATGGTGAAGTTTTTTTTTTTTCCTATGTTGGGTCATTTTTGTCATTTTTACGTTCAGATATGTGTCTGTTCATTGATTCACAGATGTTTTCTCATAGCTTTTAGTTTCTGCAGCTCCTTCACACTCATTCCTTTACAGTTTCATAATATGCAATGTGCCTCGATCATGGAATCCCTTACTCCCCTCCCATCCCCATCTTCCCCACTTAGCCTTTTCTTCTGTGCAACAAGGTCAGGCCTATCTCTGTATATTCTTGTAGCCCACTGAATTGAATTAGTGTTGTCTGCATGAACATGCATGGGATTATTTTCTTGTTACCAAAGGCAAGTTACCACTGGCTATCCCATTGATGAATAGGATACCCTTTTCTTAGCAACTATTAACTACCTATTCCCGAGGGGACGATACGGTGTCTTATGGTCCTGCCTTCCAGTCATGAAGGAATGTTTATAGACCTAGTCTTGTGCAGGTTGCTCCTGATACTGTGAGTTAATCAGTACAGTGGTCATGCTATAGACAGAAGATACTTTACAGCACCCCTCCATATTCCAGCTATTACGCTCTTTCTCCCCTCTTCTATGATGTTCTTGGGACTGAGAACCCAATATCACTTACTCTCAGCATTTGGTCCTATTTTGATTTTCTGCATTCAGATTTTGCTCCCTGTAAAAAGGTGCTTATCTGATGAATATTGAGAGTAACATTAACGCATACATATAGACAAGTATTTACAATTTGACACCATGTCAACAGGAATAAGTTTCTACTATTGTGAGGCACCAATTCCTTATGTAGAGAGGCCCACAAATCCAATGAGAGTGTGCTTGGTTACCTCTATAATAATAATGACTGTTGTTGGCATTTCTAGGCCCAGCCCCACAGTTACCTGGCAAAGGCCAGGTATGCCTGACTCACTATAAAAGGGACTGCTTGCCCCCTCTTTGCTCTCTTCTATCCTCTTGCTCTTGCTCCCTTACTCTTCCCCCTCTCTCTGCGTTCCCCCCTCCATGTGCTCATGGATAGCTTCTACACCTCTACCCCCCCTCACTTTCTGTCTCTACTCCCTCAACTCCCCTCCCCATACCCTAAATAAATCTGTTCTGTTCTGTTCTACTCCATACTGACTGGTACCTCAGGGGAAAGGACGTGCCTCAGCATGGACCCACAGAGACACCCTTTCCCCCACACCATACCATGCCAACACCAAACATAACCCTGGCTTCTTTCCTTTTTATAAAACACAACAACTATTGTACCAATGGGCACATCGTGCTTGACATATTGGTCTTGTAGTTCATAGGTTTACAATCAGTTAAGACCACTGGTGACTTTTCACCTTTGGTACCATGGAAGCTAACCACCACTTAGGAAGCTCTCCAACTGATTTCACTATATCCCACCACAAAAGTATTTGGGTCTTGAGCAGTAGGGTCCTTTCATTTAGTTCTGATGGGAAACCCAGAGACATGGCAATAGCCTGTTTTATTTTGGGGGAGGGGGTCTAACAAAAATCTCATTTGTCAGCTGTTGTCCTAATCCTGAGTAGAGTCCTTACCTACACTTGTATCTTGAAGTGCACCACCCTTTTTTCTTTAGTAGGCTCAGAGTTTCACTAAAATCTTTTATCTATTTGAGTTGATTTTTCTACAAGATGTCCAGTTTTTCTAGCTATTTGTTGACGATGTGTGATCTTTGTCAAAAATCAGGTAGTTTTTTTTTAAATATATGTAGGCTTATATTTTGGTCCTCTATGCTTCCTTTCTTTTCTTCCTTCCTTCCTTCCTTCCTTCCTTCCTTCTTTCTTTCTTTCCTTCTTTCTTTCTTCTCCTTTCTTTCTTTCCTTCTTTCTTTCTTCCTTCCTTCCCTTCTTTTTTCTTTCTTTCTTTTCTCTTTCACTATATCTATATAATATAGCTTGAACTTAGAAATGGATGTATCTCAATAATTCTTTTTATAATAGTTTTTTTTTTTGAGACAGAGTTTCTTTGTGTAGCCCCATCTGTCCTAGAACTTCCTTTGTAGACCAGACTGGTCTTAAACTCAAAGATCTACCTGCCTTTGCCTCCCGAGTGCTGGGATTAAAGACATGTACCACCACAGCCCAGCACCTCAAGAATTCTTATTTGCTCAGGATTTTTTTTTTTCGCTACATGCAACCTTTCATATTTAAATTTTAAAATTGATTTTTCTCTGATGCTATGAAGAATGGTCCTAGGATATCAACAAGGATTGCACTGAATCTATACATTGCTTTTGGTCATGTGGCCATCCTCACAATACCAATTCTTGTAATCCACAAACACACTTCCACCTTCTAGTGTCTCCCTCACCTTCTTTCTTCAGTGTTTTAAAGCACGGTAGGATCCCTTCATTTTCTCTGTTAGGGTTTTCCAAGGTATTTTATTATTTTTGATGCAACTGTAAATGAAATTGTTTATTCCATTCCTTTCTAGGATGTCTATCAAGGCTTCAGGAAGTAACTGATGTTCATGTGTTAATTTTGTGTCCTCCGCTTTGCTGAAAGAATTCATCAGCCCTAAGAGTTTTCTGGTGCAGTCTTTTAGGTCTCTTATATATAGAATGATGCCATCTTCAAATAAAAGATATTCCCACATCTTCCTTTCTTTTATGTAGCTCTTTGTTTCCTTTCACTTCTTCTAGTGCTCTAGGGTCAAACTCTTTATTGAACAGAGTGGAGCGAATGGACACCTTTGTCTTGTTCCTAATTTTAGTCGATGTACTTCAAGATTTTCTGTGTTAGCATGATACTGGCTGTGGGACTGTCATATTGTGCTTTTCACTTTCACATCATAGAAAAAGGAGGAACCCATTGTTGTGGGTGGGGTCCTTTTCTTCACTGCCTATGAAATGTAGTCTCTTGAGGACTTATTGGGAATAAATAAAGGGAGAGGAAGGAGAAATAACAAAGGTTAATTGAGGGTGACAATAATCATAACACTATATGTGAAATTATCAAAAAATAAGGAAATAAAGTAGAGATTAAATACAAAACAAAAATTCGGTATATAATACAGAACATGAAAGCAACAGAACATCAGAGGGTGGTAGAGAAGAAGCCAGTCATTCCCAACACAGTATGACAGCAAATACCAAGGCTATAAGGAAAGGAAGGAAGAAATATAAATTAACCAGGCAGACAAAAAAAGAAACAACAAAACCACATACAGAAAAAAACATAACCTTGAACTTAAATGGCTTTATGTCACCAATTAAAATAAACAAATTTAGGATTAGTTTAGAAAAACAAGGTCTAACATTAGCTTTTTCCAAGAAAGACACTGATGCCTTTACATCAGAAGCTAAGAGACTAATCTAGAAGTCAAACTAGGATGAAAATCAGAAAATACAAAAAAAAAAAAAACTGTTGCAGCAACTCTCAGATCTGATGTAACCTTCAAATCAAAACTAATCAGGAGAGATAAAGAGGTCCACTATATTTTGACAAAAAGGAACCAGTTCACCAACAGGACATAATGACTGTAATGAGATCCGATGCCCTCTTCTGGTACAACAGCAACATTGTACCCACATATATAAAATAAATAAAACCAGAGAGAGAGAGAGAGAGAGAGAGAGAGACAGACAGACAGACAGACAGTCAGAGAGGCTCATTTGGATCATGGTGAAAGGAATATTTGTCCATGAACCAATTTCCAGGCTTGAGCCAGTTTGCAGATCCAGAACCCCTTGAATGAAAGGACAGCCAAGTTTCCCTAAGGAAGGAACTTGATAAAACATCTAAGAATTTTTTCCTGTAATCTTCTCTCTGGTCCTTTTACATGTGTAAGTCTACACTGAGGGAAAGGAAACAGACTTTCCAGGGTCTATTGGACACTGGTTCTAAATTGGCATTAAATCCCGGAGACCCCAAGAAATATTGTGGTCCTCCATTTGAAGTAGGGGGAGGTCAGGTTATTTAATGGTGTTTTGGTTATACTGTAGTTGTACTGTAGATTGAATGGGTTCTTGAACTCATTCTGTGTTTATTTCCTAAGTTTCAGAATATATAATTGGGATGGATATACTTAGAAGTTGGAAGAAT
Organism: Rattus norvegicus; assembly: GCF_021556685.1. Classification (NCBI taxonomy): domain Eukaryota; kingdom Metazoa; phylum Chordata; class Mammalia; order Rodentia; family Muridae; genus Rattus; species Rattus norvegicus. The sequence continues at coordinate 98,422,390 of NC_141544.1, forward strand.
TCTTACATTGGTTCTCTGACCTGTGGACTGAGGGTTATCATGGTTGGAAAGGCTAAATGACAGACTTTAGTGTTGCCTCTGACAGGGAAAATAGTGAATCAAAAACAGTATCTCATCCCTGGAGGAATTTCAGAAATTAGTGCCACCTTCCAGGATTTAAAAATGCAGATATGCTGTATCATCACCCTTTAACTCTGCTATCTGGGCAGTTCAGAAGAGAGATCATGGACAATGAATGATAAGGACTACCTTGAAAGACACTGATGAAGAGAAATCTTCAAAATTGACAGACCTCTGGGCAGTAGACATTGTGTTTGGAAGGAGAAATAAGCAGATGGCATGGTTGTTCACTGATTCATGGGTTGTAGCCAGTGAACTGGCTGGCAGGGTAAAGACTTAGTAAAATCATGATTGGAAAATTGGTAAGAAGACATCTGTTGAAGAAACATGTGGATAGAACTCTCCAAATGGGCAAAGGATTGAAGATACTTTTGTTCTATGTAAATGTTCATCAGAAGGCGTTCAGCTGAGAAGGAGTTCACTAATTAAGTAGATAGGATGACCCATTCTGTGAACAGTCAGCCTCTTTCTTCCACCATTCCTATCATTGTTCAATGGCCCATGAACAAAGTGTCCGTGTGGCAGGAAAGGGAGTTATGCATGGGCTCGATGACATGGATTTCCACTCAGCAAGGTTGATGTGGCTACAGCTGCTGCTGAGTGTTGGGTCTGACAACAGAAAAGATTAACACCGAGACCCTGTATGGTAGCATTGGCAGGAGTTACCTGCCTTCTCTCAGGTTGACAACCTTATGCTCCCTGAAAATGCTTTGACCTTATTGAAGTAGATATTCTGATTACAGAATTGTCTTTTCCTCCATGTAATGTTTCTGCTAAAACTAACACATGTGCACTTATTGCATGTGTTATCCACCATCATGGTATTCCACATAGCATTGCTTCTGACCAAGGAACCCTCTTCACAGCCAGGCATGTGTGACAGACAGACCATGCTCATGGAATCCATTGGTCTTACCATGCTCTGCACCATCAGGAAGCAACTGGCCTAATAGAAAGATGAAATAAAAATGGCTTTTAAAGATACAGTTACAACGCCAACTAGAAGGCTGGGGCAGGGTTCCCAGAAGACAGTATACACTTTAAACCAGCATTCAATGCATAGTACAGTTTCTCCTGTAGTCAGGATCCATGGGTCCAGGATAAAAGAGTAGATGATAGTTCCATTCACTATCACCCCTAGAGACCCTCTAGAAAATTTCCTGTTTCTTGTTCCCTTAAGTTCTTCTGGCCTAGAAGTTTAGGTTCCAGGGGGAAACGTTCCTTCCAGAAAATACAACAAACATTCCACTGGAATGAAAGCTGAGACTTTTCTCCGGCCTCTTTGGGCTTCTGATGCTCATAAGCCAACAGGCTAAGAAAGGAATAACAGTGTTATGGAGGGACTGACACAGATTACCAAGGGGAAATTGAGTAGCTTCTCCACACACAGGTAAGAAAGATTATGTCTGGAGTGCAGGAGTGCCTACAGGGAGCCTGCAGTTGCTACCATGTACTGTGATTAAAGTCAGTGGAGAACTACAACAGCTTAATCCAGGCAGGATAGCAAAGGGCACAGATCCATCAGGAATGGATGTATAGGTCACTTCTCTAGGATTAGACCTGCTGAGGTACTTGCCGAGGAAATACAGAATGGGTAGTAGAGGAAAGTGGTTATAAATACTAGCTAAGGCTATGTGACAGTTGCAGGAATGAGAATTATAAATGACATGAGTGTTTCTGCTGTATTCTGTTAATAATGTGTTTATGCAGATAGTTTTCTCATTTCAACTTCTTTGTCATGTGCTGTAGCATCAACTAAGAGAATATTAGTGATTAGCAAATTTAAGCTGATATATTAAAAGAATATCCCTTAAGGGACATGGCAATATATTTTAAAATTTTATAATACATTTGTGATTATATGTGAGATAGTTATATTAAGCTAGGCATAATTATGACTTGGTTATTGTTTCATTTTTAAATTAACCACAGCATAAGGAGATAATGTGTGTCAAGTCGATAAGAGGTGGACTTGTGATGGCTGTTGTTGGTTGTGAACTTGACTACATCTGGAATTAACTAAAACCCAAATGTGACTGGGCACACCTGTGAGAATTTTTTTTTTCTTAATTGGATCGTTTAAAATGGGAAGATCTACTTCTAATCTAGATCTTTTTGAGGTGGGAAGACCCACTTCTTATTTGGCCATATAATCTCCTGGAAGACTATACAAAGGACATGGAAAAGAGACGCTTTCTCTTTTTTCTGCTTTCTCCCATCCTCATTGGCAAGCCCATTCCTTCACTGGTAGTCGAGTCTGCTACTTTGGGATTCTGGTTTATACTGAAGATCGGCTGAGATATCCAGCCTTGTGGACTGAACAATTACTGGATTCTTGGATTTTGGGGCATTCTGTACATAAGGCAGCTATCGATTAGCAGCAAGTAAGTTATTATAATAACCCTGGCTAATACAATATATATCATCAATATCTCCAATGAAAATGGCAAATTGAGCCATATTTATAGGATTAAATCTGATATCAATCACTAAAGCTGTTGTAATCTCCACACTTCTTTCTTTCCCTTTTAGACAAAATTGAACATTTTAATGAAGTAGAAAGTTAAGATCACAAAGGCTACACTTTCTGAACTTCTTTCAATAGGTTTTCCAATATCTTCAGTTTGCCGGGTATAGTCTGATTCAATTTTAGAGATCGTCAATTTTAGAAATATCCTCTTTTGCATACAAAATTCATGATGCCACTGTTTTTAATGGCTGAATAGTATTCCATTGTGGAAATGAACCATATTTTATATATCCATTCTTCAGTGGAAGGTTGCTTCCAGCAGGCAAATTGATGAAACTGGAAAATATCCTGAGTGAGGTAACCCAGACCAAAAAGGATATGCATGCTATGTACTCACTGATAAGTGGATATTAGCCAAAAAGTACAGAATACCTAGGATACATCCATAGACCCTAAGACATTAAACAAGAAGGCAGGCCCAAGTGAGGATTCCCGAATCTCACTTAGAAGGGGGAACAAAATAGTCATGGGAGGCAGAGGGAGAGAGGGACCTTGGTGGGAGAAAAGAGGGGAAGGGAGAAGGGGGACAGGAATCAGTATGGGGGAAGACAGGAAAGAATCCCAGAGGGCCAGGAGAATGAATGGAAATATGCTCATGCCAGGGCTTGGCGATGGGGGTGGGGGGAGCCTCTAGAAAGTCCCAGAGACGGGGACGGGGGAGGCTCCCAGGACTCAATGTGGGTGAATTTAGCTGAACTGTCCAACAGTGGAGAGATGGACCCTGAAGAAACCACCTCCAGGAGATAGACAAGGTCCCCAGTGGAGGGATGGGGGCACCAACCAATGTTGTGCCTAGCATGCGTGTCCTCTGAGAGTCTCTACCAGTAGCTGACTGAGACAGATGAAAATACTCACAGTCAAGGATTGGACTGAGGTCAGGGACCTCTATGGCAGAGTTAGGGAAACCTAACTCTAAGGATTGAAAGAACTAAAGGGGATGGCAACCCCATAGGAAGATCAACAGTGTCAACCAACTTGGACCCTTGGGAGCTCCCAGAGACTAAGGCATCAACCAAAGAGCATACATAGGCTGGTCCAGTGTCCCTGGCAAATATGTAGCAGAGGATGGCTTTGTCTGGCCTCAGTGGGAGAGGATTCCCTTATCCTGTAGAGACTTGATGCCTCAGGGAAAGGGGATGGAAGGGAGGGCACCCTCTCAGAGATGAAGAAAAAGGGGAATGGGGGAAAGAGCTCTTTGAGGGGGATCCCAGGAGGGAGGCAACTTTTGGGATGTTAATAAATAAAATATTGATTATTAATAAAAAATCTCTAGAAAAAAAGAAATGTTCTCTTTCAGGGCATCTTACAACTATTATATGGTCCACACATTGATCTCCTCACCAATGGACTCTTCACCAGTACATGGCTTAATATTAAATGTGCTAAGTACCAATAGCTAGTTCTACAGTGCAATTATAAAATGCAACTTAAAGATAATTTGGTTGTTTAGGACCCAGCTCGGTGGATAAAAGTGATTGGGGTGAAAATCTGACAAATTGAGTTCTTTCTCTGAATAAAAAAGCCAAATGCAATAGTGAAGAAGTTAAAATTATTTTTATCAAAAGCAGTTAGCCTGGCAAGGATTTACATTTCCTGAACCCTCCCCTTTACACCAGTTAGCAAATCACACTAGATTGTCTGAGGACCAGGCAGGCCACTGCTTACCGCTGGAACACGCTACAGAAAGGACCCTGCTCAGACATTTACTTCCTTTTTGTGTGTTCACAAGAGCAGACTGTGTAGCAACTTGGGCATTTGTCTCAGATTTCAAATCCATCATGAGAGAGGAAGAAGGCTATTTAGGAGAGAGCAGTGCAGAAAAAAAAGGAGAAAAAGAAAAGGGGGGAGGCAGCTTTACCCAAATTATAGAGAGACAAGTTTCAGAGAGAACAAGCTAGACACAGGTGAAGACAGAACAAGCCAGAGAATGAGAGGGAGCTACAGAATTAGAACCTATTGTTAAAGTTAGTATGAGGGCAAACAGAGTAATCCAAGAGAAGGGGAGGGGGGAAGGGAAAGGGGGAGGGGAGGGGAAAGGGAGGGGGAGGGGAAGGAGGAGATTGCATAAGTCAGCTTGGAGTGGAATTTGAACCAGAACAGCTGATTCAGCCAACCAGAGATTGGAAAGGACAAGAAGGGGTGAGCTTCTTCAGCAGCAAGTCTCAGAGGCTGAACACATTCTAGATTAGAATGTTTGGAGGCTGGAAGCTTCCAGGACTAGGCCTGGGTTAGCAGATGGAGGCAGTAAGCCTTCAAGATGACAATTACTAGAGGAGAATAAGAGTTACATTTACACCAAAATGGCGCTATGGATTCCTTTCCATCAACAACTTGTGCCTAGGAGCTGAGTGGAGATCGAAGCAAGGTCTAGGTGACAGTGCTGAGAACCCATAGTTACCCTTTGGGCACTAAGACATAGACTCATCTTTCTTGTATTGAGATCATGAGATTTCTTCTTGTTTCTTTGCCTTGATATTTTTGGGCCTACATGCTAACCTAAGTGGGGCGACAATTTAAAGGTTCACGTTTAATCTGCAAGATGCATGACTCTCACAGAGACTTATTATGTTCAGATGAAGAATGGGTTCATTTATCATGGAGCTGAGTTCACCATACACAAAGCTAGAGGACAACTTCGTAGAGCTGATTTTCCCTCTCTACCTATTTACAGGCCACAGACTTGGCAACAAGAATTTTAAGTACTGAGGCATGTTACCATCCCTCATGGCTTCCCAGAGCCTGGGGCGTCCCACTCTGACATTGCTCCTATTATATTCCTTTAACTTTCTATTTTGCATTCATAAAAAGAATGTAATATGCTTCAGGCATGGGTTCTAATAACATCTCACTTTTATTAATATATGAAAAATAATGTAAAAGTATGGAAATATTATTTGGGGCATAAGATCCACTGGGTCAAACAGCTCTGCTTTCTCATCTGGGTATGCAGCTAGTTAAATTCTAGGCACAGGAGTATATGCTTTTAAAATTTTTCTTTCTTTCCCTTTTAAATAGATTCTTTTTTCTTTTTCTTTTTTTCTCTTTTTTCTTTTTTTCGGAGCTGGGGACCGAACCCAAGGCCTTGCACTTGCTAGGCAAGCGCTCTACCACTGAGCTAAATCCCCAACCCCTTAAATAGATTCTTTATATATTCACTATATCCTGATTACACTTTTCCATCCCTCCACTCCTTCCAGTTCCTCTCACATCCCATTTAATCCTCCCATCTGGGTCCATTAGGAAAGAGCAGGCTTCTAAGAGACACTAGCAAGACATAACAAAATAAAATATGATAAAACAAACTCCATCTCATTAAAGTTGGACAAGGCAAAACAAGAGAAGGAAAACAGCCCAAGAGAAGACTCAGGAATCACAAATGTTGTTCACACACTCAGGAGCCCCCAACTGGAAGCTGTATTATATGCATAGATGACCTGGTGCCGGTCTGTGCATGTCCTGCTGCTTGGTCTCTGTGAGTTCATATGACCTTTACTTTGTTGATTTAGAGGGCCTTGGTTTCCAGATGTTCTCTATCTCCTCTGGCTCTAACACTTTTTTTTCTGCCTCATCTTCCTTCATGTTCTCTGAGCTTTAAGGGGAGGAATTTCAGAGACATCCCATTTAGATATGGGTGTTCTAAGGTCTCTCTCTGTCTCTCTGTCTCTCTGTACTCTCTCTCTCTCTCTCTCTCTCTCTCTCTCTCTCTCTCTCTCTCTCTGTGTGTGTGTGTGTGTGTGATATTTGGTGTGGGTATCTGTATTTATTCCTATCTGCTGCAGGAGAAAACTTGATGATGGCTGAATAAAAGGCATTGATCTATAAGTATAGAGATATTAAGAGTCATTTCACTACCTATTTTTTTAAAGACCAGTAGTATTTGTCTGTACTCTAGGTGTCTACTTCTAGTTCTCGGTCACCTGAGCAATGTCAAGTGTGGATTCCATTTCATGAAGCGGGCCTCAACTCACATCAGACATTGGTTGGCCAACCACACAAGCTTTGTGTCACCAGTGCCCTAGCAGATCTGTGGCAGGACAGTATTGTAGAAGAAAGGTTTTGTGACTGATTTGCCATATATGTTTCTCTTTCGGTAGCCTGCAGAGTGTCTGCTTGTGTCACAGACACTAAAACATACAGGTGAAGGTTCTATAAGTAACAGCTTAACCTCTCCGTATTCAATGAGTTGTGCAGATATTGTCTACAACAATGAGGACTTGCTGTCAGTTTGTCTTGGCATCAGCCTGGGTTATTTGGGGATTTCTATGGGACCCCTTTGGCTAAGAACTCAAATGGATGTAACCCAGTTCCAGTACTGGAAGCTTTTTTTGGTGACAAGAGATGGCCAGTGAGGACTCTGTCTCCTCAGTTATTTGGAGAGTTCATTTGGACCACTTCCATATGTTTTAGGACGTTTCCACTGTACTAGGTTTCCATATTATGTCAAATGCCCCTCAATTCTAGCTGTTTCTCCCTATATTCCCTCCCTCAACCCTATCTCCCCTCAGCATCTGATCCTCCTGATCCAGTACAAGGCAAACCAGCAGAAGTAAAAGAGCCCAAGGAAAGGTATAAGAATCAGAAACCACCTTGTTAGCACAGGAATCCCATAAGAGTACTAAACTGAAAGCCATAATATGTATAAAGAGGACCTGGTTCAGACCCACAAAACCTATTCTATTTTCCCCTCCTAAGGAGAGTTATGTGTCACCCTGTTCCCATACTCTAGACCAATAGATTGTAGCTTGATATCATTTACTTACTTGCTAATACCCACATATAAATGAATACATTATTCTAGATCTGGGTTACCTGACTCAGTATGATTTTTCTCCCCTAGTTCCTTCCATTTGCCTGCAAATTTCATGCCATTATCTTTTAGACAGTTGAGTAATACCTTTGTGTAAATGTACCTCATTTTCTTTATCTAATCTTCTGTTGAGGAACATTTATGTACTTCCCAATTTCTAGTTATTGTGAATTGAGTAGCAATGAACATAGTTGAGCAAACAAGTGTTTTTGTGGTACAAGTGTCCTTTCAGTATAGGCCCAAGAGTGGTATAGTTGGATCTTTATGTAGATCGACTCCCATTTTTCTAAGAAACTGATTCCCATAGTAGTTGTACAAGTTTGCACTCCCATCAGCAATGGAGGAGTGTTCCCTTTATTCTACATCCTGGCCAGCATGCGCTGTCACTTATGTTATTGATCTCAGCCATTCTGACAGGTATAAGATGAAATTTCAAAGTAGTTTTGATTTACATTTCCATGATGTCTAAGAATGTTTGAATATTTCGATAAACGTTCTGCAGATATTCTGGATTTCTTCTTTTGAGAATTATGTTTAGATCCGTACACATTTTTCATTGGATTATTTAGTTTCTAGATATCTAGTTTCTTGAGTTCTTGATATATTTTGGATATTAGTCCTCTAGTAGATGGTAAGATTTTAAATCTTATATTGAATATGCATGGAGAAAGCGAACAGCCTGTCTTGTTCTCGATTTTTTTTTTTTTTTTTTTTTTGGAATTGTGCTGAGTTTCTTTCCATTAAGTTGATGGCCTTCACTTCTTGGATGCTGGGAAGTTTTACTTCTTTTCCAGCTTGATTTCATATTTCATTTTACCTAGAACTACCCAGAAATGTTTCAGAGTATTTATACATATTTGATGGAATATACATATTCCATCTAGAGAACTGTTCTGGTACGGAGTGAAATATACAAACAGGATCTCCTGGAGATTGGTTTGTTAGACTGATCTTCCAAGTCTGACAGTGCTCCACGACTCTAAGACAACACTGCTAGTTTTCTGAATTTTTAAACACCAAGGTTTCCAGAATGCCCACATGGACTGGGAATCATTGGATTCTCCACTATGTTCCACATGTGAGGGTGCTGAGGACAACTATTCTAGCTCGAAGGCTTTTGACAGATGTGCCGAGGAGAGCTTAAAATGCACACCTGGATGCTGTGTTTCTCGCAGGAACAAAGCACGGAAGTGTTCATATTCACCTTGAGTAAGTCCCCCATGACGCTAGGAAAGCCCTTGAGATAGGAGCGGTGTGTGGAACACTCATGAAAGGATTACAAATGACTGTCATAGGAGCTAAACTTTGTTATTTTTAAAGGGTCTTTGATAGCTCTCAACTGTCACAATACATTCATACTTTGTTGTTCTGCCATGCTGCCTTTCTCTGTCTCTGGTAAATGGAAAATTAAGCACAGGTCGGCAGGTTTCTGAACACAGACTCCACAGAGCTTTCAGGTGCAGCCCAACGGTGCCCACAGGTACCCACAGGTACCCACGGTGGCCAAACCTTCTGAGTTTCTAATTGGCCCCACTGTCTTGTAAGCACAGCTTCATTTTCATAAATGTAGTGAATGGACCCAGGAATCAAAAACAGCAGGTTGTCTCACTTGAAAACGGCCTTTCAGAGGGATAAACACGTGTTCCTTAATCGTGCTTCTCTGGCATCCAGGGCTAAGAACCAAAAACTTTCTCCCAGGGTTTTCCTGTGCATGTACATGAACTCACATGTGCGATGGCTTTAACCTCAGAGGTAATTAGTTAAAATATCAACATCAATTATATCAATTATAAAATTCCAAAGCTGTGTTTACCTTTCTTTCAGAAAAGCCATTAGATATTCCACAGCCCATCATTAGGATTTTCCTCGGGAATTGAAGTCAGGACCTAGGCTGCTCTGTAAATCAGCCGATGTTGGTCAAAACACCTGGTGAATCGGAAAGAGTTGGAGGAATATGAGGGACACATCTGATTTTGGACAGATTATTTTCTTGACTTTTGCATGTTTGAGACAGGCCGTCAGGCACTTGAACTCTTGGGATTCAACTACCCATCCAGTCTCAGGTCTGAGTAGCTGGAGTTGAAATTTCTCTTCATCTTTTCAAGAAATTTGAAGAGCTGGCAACTTAATACCCCTTTATGAGTATTGATGTAAATCTCAGTTTTCTCTCAGCCAGCCACATTTACTTTAAATAGCATCTCTTTTGGGTATACTTAGCAAGGAAAAGAAACAGCAAGATGCTATGCTACCACCAGGTGGCACAGCTTTAATAACCTGAAGAGTTACCGGAGCACCCAAGACCGCTGTCAGGTGCGGAGAAACGCACCGCGCGGTTAGGGTGGCGGTCTCTCTTCCGTCGACTTTGTGGTCAGCGGAGAGCCCCGTCGATCTGTCTGTCCATCGGGCTGTGTTGCTGAACCTAACCTCGATGGCAGCTGGGCCTCAGCACCCCGAGAAATGTGGCTGGAGCGGGTTCGAATTTCCGGAGACTCACGCTGGCAGTGCTCGTTCTTGACCGGCGGGGACTGAGGCCCAGGTCCACGAACCACGGTTCACTCCTTCTGGCCCCGAGGCGGAGGCGCCAAGACAGAAGCCATGGACTCGGGCTGCCCAGCCCTGTCCCAGTTCCGCTTTTGCGATGACTGAAGGCGTCCCGCTTAGCGCGCGTCGGGGCCAAATCCAGATTTTCATTTCGCTCCAGGCTCAGACCGCTAAGTAGGTCCAAACCGCACAAACAGGAAGGAGGGAAGGCCAAGAGTGCGGGCAGAGGGCGGGTCGTTCCCAGCAGCACCCCGGTCCCTCCCTGCTCGGGTCCCCGACCCTCTGGGGCCGGGGCGGGGCGTGCGCGTCAGCTGGGGCTAGAAAAGGCGGCGGTCCGTCCCGGCGAGGTGACAGCCCAACTTGGACGCCAGGCCCAGCCGACGCCGCCATGAGCGCCGCTCTTTTCAGCCTAGACAGCCCAGCACGCGGCGCACCCTGGCCCACAGAGCCCGCGGCCTTCTACGAGCCAGGCAGGGTGGGCAAGCCAGGACGAGGGCCGGAGCCTGGGGATCTGGGGGAGCCGGGCTCCACGACCCCTGCCATGTATGACGACGAGAGCGCCATCGACTTCAGCGCCTACATTGATTCCATGGCTGCCGTGCCCACCCTAGAGTTGTGCCACGACGAGATCTTCGCCGACCTCTTCAACAGCAATCACAAAGCGGCCGGCGCGGGCAGCCTGGAGCTGCTGCAGGGCGGCCCTACGCGACCCCCGGGTGTGGGGTCAATCGCCAGGGGCCCGCTGAAGCGCGAACCCGACTGGGGCGACGGCGACGCGCCGGGCTCCCTGCTGCCGGCGCAAGTGGCAGTGTGCGCGCAGACAGTGGTGAGCTTGGCGGCCGCGGCACAGCCCACACCACCCACTTCGCCCGAGCCTCCTCGAGGCAGCCCTGGACCGAGCCTTGCGCCTGGCCCCGTCCGAGAGAAGGGCGCCGGCAAGAGGGGTCCGGACCGGGGCAGCCCTGAGTACCGGCAGCGACGCGAGCGCAACAACATCGCTGTGCGCAAGAGCCGGGACAAGGCCAAGCGCCGCAACCAGGAGATGCAGCAGAAGCTGGTGGAGCTGTCGGCCGAGAACGAGAAGCTGCATCAGCGTGTGGAGCAGCTCACCCGGGACCTGGCCAGCCTCCGGCAGTTCTTCAAAGAGCTGCCCAGCCCGCCTTTCCTGCCGCCCACCGGCACCGACTGCCGGTAACGCGCGGTGTGGGCCTTAGAGACTCCGAACGACCGATACCTCAGACCCCGACGGCGGGGAGCAGACGCCGCCCGAATTGCTACAGTTTCTTGGGCACTGGACTGCGAGAGAAGCTATATGAATCCCCCTTAAATTATTTTTTTATAATGGTAGCGTTTTCTACGTCTTATTACCATTGCAGCTAAGGTACATTGTAGAAAAGACTTTTCCGACAGACTTTTGTAGATAAGAGGAAGAGACTGCGCATGCTTTTTATATTCATTTTTACAGTATTTGTAAGAATAAAGAAGCATTTAAATTGCTGCAGCTTCCTATATTCAGTCTCTCCCGCACACAACATATTGGGACCTCACCAGGGAAAAGCAAGCACCTGGGAGCCACAGGACCAGGTGCGTTGCCCACATGGGGTAAGGAGATGGACGAGTTTCCTTTTGCTGTATACTCCGTGCGGAAGGAACATGGGAGGGCATGACTACTCCGCGTAGGTGGAAGGTGTTATCCCAGAGTATGCTATGCTGACCTGGGCCAGAGAACGGCTGGCCTAACTTTTAGGTGGTTGCTGAAGGGTGAGAGGGTGGAAGAGAGCTGAGACTCCGAAACTTGATCCCTCCTTGCTTTTACTTTCCTCAACCTAGGGACATGTAGATTTTAAAATGTGCACCAGGACAAATTAATATCATAGTATACAAAGAGGGCAGCTCCAAGTGCCAGTAATTGTAATGTTAGCAGGCTCAATCCCCACCCCTACCTCCCAAAGTTTATGCCTTTTTCCTTAAGAATACTGGGTGTTCCAAACCCTTCCCTGGTCTGCACAGCCTGTTGCAGTACAGAAGAAAACACAAAACCTCCAAGGTCCAAATATGTAGTTGCTTTGCTTTGTAATTCAAATCCCTGCCTAAAGCAGGCTTGTGGATTGCTGTGAGTCTGTGATCTTTGCCCTCTGCAGTTCTTCAGGGTCTCTGACAGGTGTGTAGTGGAGTAAGGTACAGAAATGTGTTTTATACAGCTATCGTCACACCCAGCTCACCTACAGTGGACAGGTGACAGTGCCACCTCTGGCAGTTCCTAGACCACTAAAACCACAAAGTGTTGGACATTTATTTATTGTTAACAGAACAGTAATATCTCAACATGAGATATTGGTTGAAGCTTTACAGAATAGTCTTAAGAGAATATTAAATACTGCAAAGAAAACCACATACATATTGCTAATTGTAAACAGTTTAAACTACAACAAAGCACATTTCCTAATAGATCAATAACAATGCCTAAGCAGCACAAAATGAAGACAAAGAAGACAGGAGAAACACTCAAAGAAATGTCCTCAAATTTGTAGGAAGGTAAAGTAGAAAAAAAGATCGAACAGAGGTATTTTGAATTTTAATTTACAAAATATCCTCTTTACCAGAAAAAAAAAAAAAGGAAAGAAAAGAAACGCACTAAACTTAAAACTATAAAAACACTACAGAGTTAACCCGATTCGGATTCCCCAGATCAAGTCCCTGGCCTCACTGCCAAGGGCGCAGATGTCAGGGAGGAGGAGGCGGAGCAGCAGTGGCTCCCGCTGTACTCAGAAGCTCAATCTCTTCCAGAGTGATGCAGCTGGTCTGCTGTGTAGTGACGGACTGGACAAAGCAGAGTAACGGTCCCATCTCCTTCCCAAGGATGTTCTCTACTTCATAATTCTGCAGTGATAGAAGCATTCTGGTTAACATAAACAGTCCTGGATTCCTGGACAGTCTGTTCCCAACAACAAAGCCACAGCCAGGACAAAGGCCCTTCCTTCCATAAGCTCCAGCCTTCCATCCAGTGGGAAGGCTGGGGGTGTGGATTATAAAAATCCCCTTTATTATATAGCAAATGAATGAACCACTTTATTATGACAGTTGAGTCTTGTTGTTTTTAGTGGCTGCCAGGATAAACTGGCCTAGGACAGGATTTGGAAGACAATATGCAGAGGAAGTGCTGTTCTTCCATGGGGGATGGGCCTTTGGCTTGCATATGTCTCCCACTTCCGTTGGGGACACTTCCCCAATCTAGCAACACTTCTGGTCAAAGGATTTCCTGGTGCTTGCCCCAAACTTCCCTCTTCAATTGGATTCTATTTCTTCTTGAGTTACATTGGGGTAAACATTTCTTTTTGTGCTGTGGTGATGTGACTGGAGGTTTTATCCACATAGTTAATCTTGGGAGAATTTCATCTCTAGACAGACACAGGTACTGGTCAGTCCCTGGTGTCACTGTGCCCTGGCTTGGCTTTCATGGATCTAACTGCCGAGTATATTCAGTGAGGGCAGGGCTAAAAATAAAAGTGCAAGCTTGAGGAGGAGACTGGGGAAGGTGATGGCCAGTGCAGAGGAGTGTGATGGCACCCTAGCCTGGCCTTTGGACAAGGCAGCGACAAGGAACTCAGGCCACTTTCGGCCAAGAAGATGGAAGCTGGAGAGGGCAGAGAATGTAGCTAACACAGCTTTGGGTCCTAAGGGCATTGTACCTGTGCCCATAGTTTGATGAGTATGTCTGAGCCAGACATACTGATTCTGTTCTCAAACTTATGGCTGGGATACAGTGCAGCGGAAGGGACATAGAGATAGATGCCTTACGCTCAGTTAGGAAAGGTGGCCAGCCCAGTCAGTCCTGTGAGGAAGTTGGGCCAACAGCCCTGGCTGGAGAGGCTTCAGTGGCTGCAGCCCTGCCTTGAGGGTACCAGCTGATGCCCAGTGGAGCAGAGATGGACCATTCCAATGAAACCCAGAAGGGACTGTATGGAGAACATCTGTGTGGAGCGTGCTGGATGCTTTGTTTTGTAGAGTAATCATCAGGATCAGTTTGGCATGTAAGAATGACATATGCTGACTCAATTTCCCAATGTAGCTTACTTAATACTTTGCCAACGAACAAGGTCTACAGTGTGGTTCAATAGCCTGCTCGGAAAAATTAGAAGTGCTGGTCCAGAGAGGAAGACTGGACACTTGGCAGGTGCTTCTCTGTAGGTTTGCTGTATGAATGGCAAGCTCACAGTCTGCCTGACAGGGAGGTCTGGGGAGAGCACCAGGATCCGGTCACCATTACTTGGCAGAAGGATGGCAAGGGAGGGAAGCTGAGAGCTCCGTCAGTGCCTCTTACTGTTTTCCTTAACCAATGCCTGTGTAAGTGTGAAAGCGACAACCCCAGCATTCCCATGTTCTTCTCCTATAAAAGTATGGATTTTTTTGTTTTCTCGAGTCAAGGTCCCATGGGATGTAGCTCAGGCTAACCTAGAGATTGTTACGTAGCTGAAGACAAGCTTGGCTTCCTGATTCTCCTGCCTTACCTCTCAGGTGTAAACACCACGCACCGCTCAAAAGCATGCAATTTGGATTTCATAAAGGTCAGTGAAAAATCCTTTCTGTGTAAGTCGTTAGGTTTAGCTCTATTCCCCATGAGTGAGCCTTCGACTCGTGTTTTATAAGTCATATGTGCTTTGGGGAAATCAACAGAATGAATTTAAAACACGGACACCAGCAAATCATGTACTGTCCATATGAATAGGTATCTACATATATGAAAAATGTATGTTTCCGATTTTAATTATTTATTTAATTTCATGTCTTTTTGAGAAAAACTGAGTGATGGGATGGAACCCAAGTTTTTCTGCATGCCATTACTTGTAATGACAATTTTGCTGAGTTATCCCATGTCAATTTTTTTTTAGATACAATATATGTGTGCCTTTTCTGAAAGTTGAAGAAACAGATTTCAATCCTCCACTACTAAAATGTAACCACTAATGAACAACAAGAAGAACAGTTAATCCCATTGCTTTCACATTCACAGTGACATCCGTGTATCTTAACCAGAAACAGTACATTTGCTCCAGGGAACGGAATATGGTTTTTACGGAGACCCCTAATTTGATTCTCTGGACGTTGTGGCTGTGCATTCTCACCAGAAGACCCACAGAATCCAGAGTGGATGACTTGCAGCTGTGTCTGCACATAGGCCTTTGCCATCTTCTGTTAGGCTCCTCCCCAGGTCAGAGGTAAAGGTCTTGCTAGTGGTCCCTGTGAGCAGAGCTGAGGGCAGCTTGCTAAAATGTGCTCCAAGCATGGATAGCTCCTTTGTGGATGTGGACTATGAAACTAGAGCACCTACAGAGGTGACTCCAAGAGCTATGATCTCTCTTTGTTATTTTACTTACTATCTGTGCACATGTACGTACAAGTACATACACAGGTAAAATGTATTTGTATGTATAGCCAGTGTCCAAGTGGATTCCTCATGTAGAAGTACATGACACACATACATGTTCATGCACACACACACACACACACACACACACACGCACGCACAGTACAGCCAGTGTCCAAGGAGACTCATATACAGGTGCATGTACACCTGCACTTCCACATACAGGAATACATACATGACCACATGCCTTTTAAAAGCTTGACCAGCAGGTTTTCAGCTACCAGAGCATTTTCTTCTGGTTAAGAAGTGTGTTGCAGAAACAAGATACCTCAGCCAACAGGAATGAAAGGAGGGAGGATTCTGCCAATGTTCCTGGTGTCTGGGTCCCCAAAGACATTTTCTTACAGAGGGCCCCATCAGTGCTGTGGTGGCTACTGAGTCAGAGGGCAGACATCAGCCTCTATGCACATGTGTGGCTATTGATGGTTGTGAGTCTTAAGTCTGCTTACATAGGAGGCTGGGCTCATCTAGTTATTCATCCAAGCAAGGTTTTCCGTGCTTTCCCCCAACTGTCTCCACAGAGGATGTGTTCTTCGAAAATCCCAACCCACCATTTTAAAGCATCCATCTGAGCATCTACATCAGACTGGAAAGCTCCAGTTCACTAGTTCTGGTCCAGTGTCTTCATTCTCTCATCTTATATCAGCCAACAGACACTGTTCCCTACCTGCCTTTAAACACTGTAAGTTCTTCAAGTCCCTGTCTCATGCTTTCCTATCTGGGGTGACACCAACTACTAACTGTTCCTTTCTGCAGAGATAAAAGCTACCTTGGTGGGACACCTTTGTGGTGAGTCCCTTATGAAGGCAGAGGCACTGAGGACCATGTGTCAGCAATGCAATGGGCTTGATTCTTAGGCCATGGTGACTAAAGACTTATACAATAAGAAAAATATCAGCTTCTGTGTCCTCTAACTTGGTGTCAAAGCATGACTCTTTTATTCAGAAACATTGACAGTGTTAGCCACAGCTCAGGTAAAAGTTCCAGGTCAGAGGTCAAGGCCACCAAAGGGCTTTAAAGCTGGTGTGCTTTATACCAGGGGGACAGAAGCTGTGGCACCCTGTGAGGTCAGGGCTGAGAACCACAGCTCAGACCAATAACCCTCAGAGCGTATTTAAGCAGTTTCCAATTTCATCTAAACCCTGACAGCCTTGGCCTTAGTTCTGGGTTATCAATCCCATGAGCTACATACAGTGCACTTATTTATAGACAGAGTCTCACATAGCCAAGGGCTGGCTTCAGACCTGCTACGTAGTTAAGAGTCATCTTGAACTTCTGGTCTGAGCCTGTGCATGGTGGTTAGGTGCCCCACCAAGTGAGCTATATTCCCAGCCCCTGCGGTGCCCTTAAGTGGCTTTTACAAGGTAAGTGCCATTTCAGAGGACTGGCTGGAGTCCTGCTCTGAGGACCAACTTTCAAAATTCTCTTCTTGGAGACACATGCCACGGTTTACTAAGTCTTGCTATAGTAATTCTCAAGGCAGGCAACAAAGCTCTGAGAAATAATAACAATGATAATCCAGTCATTCAGAATCCAGCTCTATCAGTAAAAATTAAAAAGTGTGGCACAGGGCCAGCGAGATGGCTTGGCAGGTAAAGGTGCTGGTCATCACACACACACACACACACACACACACACACACACACACACACACTCATTAATAAATACACAAATCAATAAATGTAATAAAAAAGCATGTCTTTAGCAATTTTGTTTTGTGACTGGGAAGTCATGAAGAAGGACTCTGGTCTCCAGGCTGTGTGACTATAACAAAAGCCAAGAAGGAAGATTTCCAGCATCTCTCACTTCCAGACAGGAACGTCTCTGCCCCTGCATTACATGGGTGAGTGGCAGTGGCAAGGTGGGTATGTGTTAACACATAAATCCTTGTGGTGTTACAATAGGATCTGTTGAAAATGAACATGTACAGCAAAGGGATCTTCCTTCAGGGACGACCTCACACAGATTCAAGAGCAAAGGGCACACTCAGGCTGGCCCTGAACTTACCCCATCCTTGAAAGCAGCGGACATCAGAAGTAAAGAAATACTGCTCTCCAACAGCTGCAGTAACAGGGAAGAAGGGATCAGTGGCATTCTACCAAGTGACAAGTACTCACCTGAGGTATTCCTATCTGAGGACGAACACTAACTCTAAGCTGTCTGCCTCCTCTATAGGCAAGTCTCAGAGCCTTCAATTAATCAGGACTCTATCTAGACAGAATAGGTGACTCCCTCTTCTCCAAAGAACTGAGGCGCTCTTTCCGCATCTCCTAACTGGCATGCACACTTTGCCACAAGGTGAACAAAGGAACACATGGGTAGCCCAGCTCCAGCCCCATCCTTGCTGTCCACAGAGTGAACACATGCAATCGAACATGAGCTCCTACCTTGACCTTCACAGTACTCTCAGGTCTTGTGGGGCAGTCCAGAAAGACATGCAGCTGTCTCTTTTGAAGAGGTGACAGGACCAGTTGGGAACAGTCCCCACAGGAGAAGGAGCCTCTGTTGTGAGAAAGTGCACAAGGATATAAGCAACCAGGGAGATACGTATCAGAAGAGTTCTACAGCAAAGAGATTTCTCTAAACATTCAGTGAGAAATTTTGCTGTCAGAACTCCTGTTGGAACCAGTCAAAAACAGCCAGGAACTGGGACTCTTCTGATGACTTAGCAGTTGGAAGCTGCTGAGGGGGCCTTGGGTACACAAAGAGGCATTATTCACGAGGAATATGGGGGAAGGTAGCCTTCCAGGAAGTGAAGGCCAGACCTTCCAGGAGGTCAGGGGAGTGAGTTTCCCATCCTGCTGATCCCGCTGGCAGGTCAGGCTTGCTCATCAGCCCTGGCGTCCTCACTCCCACACTGCTGTCACATACACCCATGTTCCCTTGCTTCTTTGACATAGTCCAGAAATAACTCGTGTACTCATAAGGTCAATAACCCTAAGCGTCAGGAAGATATTTGCTCTTTGCTTCTTTTAAAAAACTTATTTTTATGGATATGATGTTTTGCCTGTATGTATTCTCTCCATTATGTACACTCCTGGTGCTTGAAGAAACCAGAAAAGGGCACTGGATCCCTTGGGACTAAAATCATAGACAGCTGTGAGCTGCCATGTGGGTTCTCTGAAAGAGCAGCCTGCTCTTCACGGCCATCTCCCCAGTCCCTGCTCTTCACGGCCGTCTCTCTAGTCCCTGCTCTTCACGGCCGTCTCTCTAGTCCCTGCTCTTCACGGCCGTCTCCCCAGTCCCTGCTCTTCACGGCCGTCTCCCCAGTCTAAGGAGCGAGCAAGCGATGATGGCACATTCTGGCCTGTCATATGATAAAGTGCACTGGGAGGCAGAGTCACTCCAGACACACAAATGGTACCAACACTGTGCCGGAGAGTTTCAGGACAACCTGACACAAACTAGAGTCATCTGGAAGGTTAGAGCCTCAATCCAGAAAAATGTCTCCTAAGAGCCAGCTGTGGGCAGTAAGGCATTTTCCTAACTAGTGATGGATGAGAAGGCGCCAAGTCCCGACAACGTTGCTGTCCCTGGGCTGGTGGCCCTAGGCTCCATAAGAAGGCAGGCTGAGCAAACCATGGGGACAAGCCAGTAAGCAGCACCCACCCACGGCCTCTGCGTCAGCTCCTGCCTCCACATTCATGTCCTGCTTGAGTTCCTGTCCTGACTTCCTTCAAAGATGGAGTATAATGTGTAAGCCAAGTAAATCCCCAACTTGCTTTTGGTCCCTGTGGCTCATACAGCAACAAAGAAGCTATAACTAAGACAAATGTTTAGCCTTGACCTTAGCCCAGGGGGGTAAGATAAAAGGGCAGAGAGGGGTGTCTACTGAAATGTGCTCACTGTGCCCTGGGAAAGTCATGCCATGCAGCTGCTCTGTCCCCGGGAAATCTGGGAAACCCCTAGGGCATGCCACGCAGCTTGTCTAACCTGTTCGTGTTTTTTCCTTCTAGTAATGAAGGCTCTAAGGACACATCTCAGTTCTACATTTTAAAGACCAGAGCTACAATGACTGGGTTCTCCATTACGAAACTCACAAAGCAGCACTGCAGCCCCTATGCTGCTGCCCAGTAGTGCAGTCATAGGGTAGAAGACTGTGGGGCCCTGGGGCTGGGTTACTGCCATGTCCTGTGGGCCCCAGGCATTTCAGGCATCCTTACCCATCTTCTGGCTTCTGTTCCAATCTCCCATTGCCACACCGGTCACACACAGGCCATGAGAAAGCAGTGCTCTCATCTATATCAACCACGGTACCTAAGCCCAGTAAGAAGAAAGGCAAAATTCATCACTGACCAGTATCATGGTCTCCTGAAACTGCCTGTCTTTGCGGTACTTCTTATAAATAGATAAACTGTTAGTTAATTCCTTTTATTAAATATGAATTTTCTGGTTTACTTGGGATTAAGAATATATAGCTGGGCATGGTGGCACACAGGTTTAATCCCAGCACTTGGGAGGCAGAGACAGGCAGATCTTTGAGTTTTTGAGTTCAAAGCCACCATCCTGGTCTACAGGGTGAGTTCCAGGATAGCCAGGGCTACACAGAGAAACCTTGTCTCAAGAAACCTAACTAAATAAATGAGTACAAGTAGTACAGGGCTGGGGATATGGCTTGGAGGGTAAAAGTACTCATTGTGCAAACATGGGGAAGTAAGAGCAAGTTTCTAGCACTCATAAAAAGGGGCAAGCATGGATGCACACGACCTGCAGTGACAGAGACAGGAGGGTCACTTGAGCTTCTTGGCTTCAGGTTCAGTAAGCACCCTGTCTCAAGTGAGCAACGTGGATAATAACAGAACAGGACAGATGATGTCTTCGTGTGGCCCCAGTGTGTGAGCAAGAGTGTATATCAGTACCCACCCCACAAAACACAGACTCTCTCATAACTGTACGGAAGCATCATCCGTCAATAAAAACCTACAGTCAATGAGAGGAGTCAGGATTAGAAAGTGGAAGATCTGGAAGAGCGACTGGAAGTCTGGGATAGAGTAAGGTGAATGTGCTCTCATGTGTTGTGGGGTGGTGGTGGTGGGAGATAGGGAATTTGCCTGAATTCTGAGCAAGACAGTTGCATGAACCGGAGGAATGGTGACTATGTGACAGGATAGAGTAGAGTAGAGTAGAAGGGTAATTAAGTTATGAGCTAGTCAGAGAATAAGTGAAAGCTTCTGGCCTAGGTATTTCTTCATGAAATATTTATTCTGAGAATTGTTATTTTGGGGAACTTGGGTACAGGTTGAAAAGTGCCCACAGCCACATTCATAGGCACATCCCTCCCCTCCCCCCCCACCATACATTTGTTGACAAAACATTTATGGGCCATTCAATCAATAAACATTTGTGTGTGATAGTATGGGACATAGGGGTCTAAGAGACAAAACTGGTACAGTCTGTCCTCTCACATCATCAGTTCAGCCGAGGGAAAGCAGGTGAGACAGATGAACAAGCGTCAGAGGATAAAGTCTGCACTGCAGTTGGAATAGCCTCTGCAGAGCACACCACAGAAGCTGGCTCAGGGACCTGGGCATGATTAGTCTGTAGGCTGACGGCACATGGAAGGAAGGCAGTATTCAGGGGAGATGAAAATGGTTTTCCTGATGTGGAACACGCAACTGCCATCTGAATGAACATGTCTACTTTCAGCCATCGTTGTTGAATTACAGTCCATTCAATAGTAAAAGAAAAAGTAAGAAGTGACTGAGTTTCCAACGGCATAGGAGGATTCTCAGCCTTCCAGCCCCTTTTCCTCTTTTCTCCTACATCCCTGTCTCCTGCTTTTCATTTGTGTACTGGTGACCAAGCCTAGCATGTGGTAAACATTTTACTTCACAGGCATATTCCCTAACCCTATTCTCATTTTTGAAGCATAATGTCTTTCTACACTAGAACAAGCATTAGGAAACAAGATATACAGACAGTGCAGCAGAATTATGAGAACTAGAAGGCATGGTTTACTAAAATACATTCATGCGATGCTAACTTGAATGACTTTTAAAAACAAGGATAGGTTTTAATTTTGAAAAATCTGCTTCAACTAACAACACTATCTTTATAAATATAATCAAAAGTGGGTAAATTGGTTGAAAAATTGTAACAACTCTCTTTTTTTGTCATTTCTTATTGGTTACTTGAAAAATCTGCACCATGCATTTTTATCATGCTTATGCTCCACTCCTCAAAGACCCACCCATCCTTCCCTACCCAATCAAGTTTGTGTCATCCCTGCACTACGTAGCGTGTGCTGTACATTACCCCTGGGTGCGTGACTTTTCACTAGAGGCTGGGTAATTCACCAGGGGCTGTACCCTTAAACACTGGGCTCTCCTCTCCTCTCCTAGTTGCTGTTAGCCACCAACAGCTCCTTAGCTAAGGAACTACAGGTCCAGAGGGAGAGACTAGGCAATATCCCTAAACACTAGCTGGTGCCTTGCATGCTGGTCATCTGTAGCCAGTCTATTTCTATAATCTCCCTTGCAGTACTGAGCATTGAACCTAGAGCCTTGGGCATGCTAGGCAAGCACTTGGGTATATCCCAACCTTCCTTTTGTAAATTAGTCAATAAAAAGTAGGCTGCTACTAATCAAAGTTCTTTTTTAATCAGGGTATCTGAGGGTGTTACGAGTCCTCATGGTTATATGGGATTAAGCAATTTTCTTTAAATTAGAGAGTCAGGCAGGAGATGATTTTTTTCATCTGAGTTCATAAACCTTGGAAATCATCTCATATAATTGTAAGGCAGATTTGAGAGACAGCTGGGAAGTATACCACTGAATGGTTGGTATCCAAAGCATTATTTTACATGAGCATTGAAAGAAAAGCCTGCTTCATTTCCTATACTCACTCAAGAACTGCTGAAAGCCTTTATTTACTCTGTCTAATAGCTAGAAATCTCTCACACATAGGCTCGGGATACATATTAGCTATTAATTCATTTAGAAAAGGTTTTCGAAAGGAAGATGTGAAGAAAGAGCCAGACAGAGAATGAGTCATATTCGAGAACCTTTGGGTTTGGAGGCAGCAGGGAAGACAAGGAAAAACCCGAGAGGGGGCACCACTGACACACAGCAGTGTGGACCCAGAGATCTGTGACTCTGCCCTCAGGTCACCCGGAGAGCTGGAGGGCCTTTGCTGGGGGCACCCCACCTGGCAGGTAGAGCCAATCTTGGTTACTCTGCTTTCTCGTGTAGTGGATTTGCAATACCTTGCTCCATGACACTGGGCTTTTCCAAGCTCAGTCCTCCAGGACAGCTTCAGAGCTGGCCAGGAAACAGAGGAAACCCACTTGCAAATGCTACTAGAGAATGCTGAGATGGAAGGAACATGTCATAAATGTAGGTCTGTAGGAAAAATGTCATCCGTGAAAGTCTAAAGTGACAAATAAGCTACTGGTGATTTAATAGTTTTTAAAGAAATGACAATAACAGTCATGTATTCAATACTTACACCTTATGAGCAGGTTAAAGAAACAGTAGTGAAGTAACTGGGTGTGCTCACAGGCAAACGGTAGTGAGGTAACTGGGTGTGCCCACAAGCTTGCTTTCCAGGACCAAGTTTCCCTATAGCCCTGCCTAGCTAATGTGGATCAGGTTGCTCTCTCTCAGGGTGATGTTAATGTCTGCCTTTCAAGTGCAGACTATGAGCATGAACTACCAGGCCTGGCTAGTTATATTCCAAGTCACTTCAAGGTGTGAGTTTTCATTTAAAAAAAAAAAAACAAAACAAACTACCTTTCTAATAAAAAAAAAATAAAGGGGAGAACAAAGCAGTCACAGTGCTAAAACTACTGAGAGAATGCTGCCCTAACTTTAATTTCAGACAGGGTAAACCTCAGAGTACTGGAAATTATTGGGACTGGAAGTAATTATTAAGTAAAAACAATAAGGTCAATACATTAATGTGTATGCATTCAACAGTGCATCAAAATACATGAAGAGCCAGGGTGTGCTTTAATCCCAGCACTCAGGAAGCAGACACAGCCAGCTCTCAAGGCTAAAATAGTCTACATAGAGTTCCAGGTCTGTAAGACCAAAAACAAAACAAAAATTAAGAAAATACATGAAACAAAGAGATGGAACTTGTAGGAAGAGTAAATTCACGAGTATAACCCCAAAGCAACACCCCTTCCTGCCTGTCGACTGTGACAGATACAGCAGGAAGTAAGATAGGGTGCTGCACTGACAGCTCCATTGACCAACAGGACTGAACTGACATTATCTGATATTTTCATCAATAGCAGGAAAATGCATTCTTATGTTTAGAGAGAAAATTCATGTCAAAAGACCATTCCTGGCTCATAAAGCATACTTAATTATCTGAAAAACAGAGGTCAGGCCAAGGAGATGCCTTAGTGTGGTTAAGTGCCATGCAAGTCTGATGATCTGAGTTCCATTACAGGGACACTCATAAAGGTGGAAGGAGAGAATCCTTCACATACTTCAAAGAATTGATCTCCACACCTGTACACCCTGTATGCATGCAACATGATGATGGTGATGATGTCCACACGCACACACATGAGGATAATGATGTAAATAACAATGTAATTTACAGCTGAGCATGCTGGTTGGTAATCAGAAGGCTGAGCTAGTACGATTTCGAATTCAAGGCTAGCCTGGATTACACAGTGAGTTGCAGGGTAGCTTAGGCCACAGTAGGAAACTTTATTCAAAAGAGGGGCAACTACGGCTGGGGGGAGATGAGTCTGTTATAAGTACTGGCTCATCTCGCAAAGGGCCTATGCTTGGTTCTCAGTAGCCATACCAGGTGGCTCACAACTGCTACAACTCCAGTTCCAGGACACCGAACACCCTCTTCTGACCTCACAGGCCCAAGCGTGCATGTGGGACACATGGAGTGTGTGGGTACTCACACAGACGCACTAAGGAGAATGTCTGACAGACAATAACAAAACAAAGTAGGTATGGAGGTGCATGCCTACAACTGCCACCCACACCCAGGCAAAGAGGCCAGAGGATCAGGACTATAAGAGATCCTGTCTTAAATCGTCAACAATGGCAAACAGTCCAGGGCAGGCAAATTCATAGAAGCAGAGAGCACACAGATGACTTGTTAAAGGTGTGGGAAGAAGCGTGTGCTAGGGTTTGGTTTGCTGGTTTTGCTCTGAGGTTATAGAGATGCTTGTACAATTTTGTGAGCATATTAAAACACTTTGAATAAGTGAACTATAAAGCACATAAAGGCTTTAATAAAGTGCGTGAGGCAAGACCCTGGGTTCCATCTCCAGAATGTCACAAAACTAAAACCCACAAAACACAGACTGGGTCCCTGAAACCCTTCTCTACAGAACTGGAAATGCTAGCTAAGGAGGTCCTGGTCATCCTGCGTGTGTGCTGGCAGAGGGGCAGCGTGTCCACGAAGGCCTGCCTGTACCTGTATGAACCTCTAGCTCCCCAGACAGACGCCTTGCCTACAACACTCCATTCCCTCCTGTATGTGGTGGTGGTGGTGGTGGTGGTGGTGGGGGCACAGCAGCACAAGTATGTTGTAGAAGTACTCCAATGTACATGTAATTACTTTTATAATGAAGTGATTTTCAGAGAGTTAACGAAGAAAGTGCTGATACTGTTTTCATCTCTAGACTCATGTCCAACCAGCTGCTGAAACATTTCTTCCGCACGCTTTAAAAACACCAAAATCAATTATTTTATAAGCTTATTAAAAATATAATTGAGTGATCTAGAGAGATGGCTCAGTGGCTCAGAGTGTGTACTGTTCTAGGAAAGGTCTTGAGTTCAGTTTCCAGCACCCATCCAAACCGTCTTTAAGTCTAGCGTCAGGGGGAGCCGCCACTCTGGGTCCTGAGGGCATCTGTACTCATGTGCATACACCTCACAGTCACATACAAATAGACATAATTAAGAATAGAATAAATATTAAAAATACAACTATAGGGGTTGGGGATTTAGCTCAGTGGAAGAGCGCTTGCCTAGCGAGCGCAAGGCCCTGGGTTCAGTCCCCAGCTTCGAAAAAAGAAAAAAGAAAAAAAAAAGAAAAAAAATACAACTATAATCACCTCTAAACAAAACAACCATCCAAACAACGGAATCAATGAGAATGAAGGAGGCAGTAAGTGGTGAATATGATTAAAATGCTTTATGCATATGGATGAAATGGTCACAATGAAATCCATTGTCATATATAATTAATATACACTAAATAACAATAGGAAGCACAAACAAGCAAATAGCCAAAATTTCAAGCAAGGCACAGGCATCCCTCAAGGTTGCCTCATATTCTGTGTCTGATAGGGCAGACCTGCCGCCAGTGCCTCCTGGCCTGAGGTGGAAGCTTGCAGGTGGCTGCACCTGTTCTCTAGGTATGCTCCTCTTGCCTTGACATATTACCCAACCCATCAGTGTTTCCTCCCAGGGAAACCCACTCCTCCATTTACCCTGTATTTATTTCTCTGTCAATGCATTGTTGCCTCTTGGCCCCCTCTCTAAGGTCATGATTGAATCTAGACGATACCCCTAAGTCGTGAAAGCTAGTTTCTTCAACCACTCCCTATGTTATCACCACAGGGTGCTGTCTCTCTGTGCAATGGTTATATCTCTGTGACTCTGTCAATATTGAGGCTGCCTACTTCTGTGCATAACAGATTATACTCTTTACAGTTGGCTGTCTCTTTAGCTTCCTCTTGGTACCTCCCTCTATCCAAGCCTACCCACCCTTCTCCCTTGGCTTGTCAGCTCTCTCCTGTGGCTATCTTTATAGGTCCTGTTTCTGGTCCCAATCATCAATGTACCTTTCATACTTGATTTAAGAGTTCAGATTTTTAAAATAATTATCTCTCTCTCTCTCTCTCTCTCTCTCTCTCTCTCTGTGTGTGTGTGTGTGTGTGTGTGTGTGTGTGTGTGTGTGTGTGTGTGTTTGTGCTTGCACACATTCACAGAACAGAGAACAACTTGTGGGAATTGGCTCTCGTTATACACTGTGTCCATGATGGACACTGAACTAAGGCCATTGAGTTTGGGGGCAAACACCTTCATTTGCTGAGCCATTGCAGATGCCCAAGGATCCAGTCTTTAGGGAACCTTCATAGATCTTACTCTGACTCCTTTGAGACAGTGGAGTCCTGTTTGTGCATGTACCTGATTTAAATTTTCCTATGTAGACTCCAAGTCCACAGTAAGAGACCCTCTTCTCATTCTGTCACTCTATATCCAACATCTGGAACATAGACAATAAAACTTACGCAGCAGTGTATTTAAAATAACAGGGCTGTAAGACATTAGAAATTCTGCTTCCAATCAGAGGCCTACCTACCTTGCACACTGCAAATGGAGTTGACAGGTGTGAGGAGGCTTAGTTCATCTACTGTCACTGGGCCAGGCAAGTCACAGGAAGAAGGTACACACAAGAGAAGTTTCTGGGGTATGAGGACTGTCCGTTCAATACAAACAATCTGACCTGCCATGGAGACACTTAGATTATTTAAGCAATTAAGGGAAACATGAATTTTCCAGCCAGCCTTCATGAGCCACAGCAAGCTCTATCGGAAGAAAGGTGTAGACAGGGGCTAGTCTGTTGCTAATGTCAGACATGTCCAGTATATAAGTGTCTACATGGAAATACATCTTAAAGACCCTAGTGAACTTAGATGAAAAAGAACAAAGATACTACATTAAGATACAATTGAAAAAGGTGAATTCTGTAGTATTCAAGGTAATATCTAAATAAAATGAAAAAGAAGTTTGAGAATTTGATCACAAGAAATGGTATAGACTGATCTAAAGCCTACTGGATTATTCTTGTCATCATCATCATTATTTAGTTTATTTTGAAACAGGGTCTCATTGTGATGTAGGCTGTTTTCTAACTTCTACTATTCCTGCCTCAGCATCCCGTGTTTTGGAGTCAGAGGCCTTTGTTACAGGGCAAACATACACCATGCTCTCTACCTTTTGTTTTTTTTTAAAAAGGGACATCTAGGCATAGGTGTATGCACAGGTGGTGTCAAGAGTCACGGAGTGGCCAATAGTGCTTCTCCATGCTTACCACAACTTAGGGTGCTGGATCCTATCAGGTGGGGTTGGCAAAGAGCAATGAGAGCCCATGGCTGGTAAGATGGCCTCCCAGTGCAGGCACTAAGCAGTCACTCTACCCAAGCAATCAGGACAAACAGACATACCATTGTCTCGAAGAGTATCCCTGAAAAGTAAGGTGTGAGATGCCGGCCTGGCAAGTTCTTCTACAACCTCTGGGCCCAGCACACATGAGGGGGCTATATAGACTGGCAGGGTTTTGGGAAGAGAGTGGTCCCTTTCATCTTGTATTTGTAGGGTAATGTCAGTCACCACCAGCCAGATTTCCTTTTGTGCCAAAAGATTCTTTAGCTACAATTCGAAAGTAAAAGACAAATAAAAACTGTTAATTATGTATAGCTAAAACCTTTTAAAAGCAATCTTAGCAGTTATTTATACTCATACTTTAATATATTATCTCAAAAATACTTTAAAATATATAATAAAGTTTACATATCAAGGTTATTAGATTAGTACTCACTGACACAGTTACATCTACTCTGTGCCTGTTATAGGTCCTCTAAAGGGACAGCAGGCGGTTTTCCTTCCCTCCCAAGCCTATATCTGTATGCACAGTGCTGTCTTCTGCTCACTGCATACCTGTTCTCTGATCTCTATGTCTCCTGAGGGTCAGGGACAAACCTCGTGTGCTCTTGCAGACAACTTTGATATAAAACAGGTATATCAATTCTGATGCATGTGCAGTAGGTTTCATTTTTATCAGTCTTGTCTTTACTTTTGGAAGTCTTAGTAAACTGGCATCTGCCTCTACCAGTGTATCAGAATTTACATAAGTAGATACAAATGCAAGTCAAGTGCAATGACTTAGGCCCAGGACCTGAGCTGCTTTAGAGTTCAGTTGATGTGTCTGGAGTGGATGGTATGCTTAGGAGATGTGGATTAAGGTGAAGAAGGGGTCCTACATTAGGGAATAGATTACATAAAGTAAATAGTACTGAGGAAAATATAAACAGAGCCAGCCTCCTCCCTGTTGGTAAGGGAAGATTTAATTTATTTATTTGGACTGGATTTCATACAGCCCAAATTGGCTTCAAATTCCCTGTGGAACCAAGACTCATCTTGAACTCCTGATCTTCCTGCTTTCACCTTCAAGCCACCACACTCAGCTGGAGAGGACATTCCCCAAGGGAAGTCTGGAGCAAATTCCTTGCTGATGCTCTATGGTAGGAGGTACTGGTGTGATGTGACTTTATACAGACACACTAGCCACCACGTACTGTGACACATTCACATTGCCTCCTTGCTCTACTCATAGACAGGGCCAAAAGCAACTAAATGCCAAGAAGCAAGGCTACCTAGAACCAGATATGGGCTCCTAAATATCATTTTTTTCTTTAAAATTTACCAGCGCTTCTTGAAGAGAGGGCTGAATCTAAAGTTGAAAGTCCTAAGAGCAGGTTGGCAAGTCAGTTTCAGTGGATGAAGGAGCCTGCTGCCAAGCCTGACAATTCCAGGACCCAGAAGGAGAGCTGAATCTCATCAGTAGCTCTCTAGCTTCCACAGGGGCATGTGCACACATAAAGACACACAGACATACACACATACATGCATGTACACAAGCATGTGCACATGTACACACACTGACAGGCAAAAACAATGAAAACAAACAACCAAAGGTCAGCTGGGCACATCTATCTTACTGTTCAGAAAGGAAGAATTCAAAGAATGATGCTCAGCTACATTTCTGTTGCTGTTATAAATTCCCCAAACAACAGCAATTTGGAAGAGTAAAGTTTATCTTAGTTAATAGTTCCAAAGGAGACATAGTGCATAATCATGGTGAAGGCATGACAACAGGAGTGTGCAGCTGGTTATCAATCAGGAAGCAAAGAGAACTCCTGCCAGCTGCAAAAAGCAAGGAGGGGAGAAAAATGGGGTGGGGGGGATCTCACAGACCACACCAAGTGACGTACTTCTTCCAGAAAAACTTATTTCCAAAAGGTTCCACAAACTTTCCAAACAGTACGACCAACTGGAGACCAAATATTCACATACAGGAGCCTTTGGAAGACATTTCTCATTTAAATCATCACAGATATAAATATGTTGGAAGGACTAGAGAGATAGCATAAATCTGGAAAAACAAGAACATTGAATGAACAACAGTAACATATTATATAAAGTCTGTTGAATGGGAACCAGTCCTACAGCTCTCTGTACCCAAATCCTGTGGGGGATAGAGCTGGACCTTCAGAAGTTCAGACAATCTTGAGAGCTCAGGGAGACAACTACTGCTCACATTTCTGGCCCAAGAGGAACCTGCCTAGTGCTCTCTGTGCCCTCTGGGCACAGGAACCTAGGAGCAGTCCGGGGCAGGACCCTTCCAGTGTCTGCCTGCATTCAAAGCAGAAAAGCCAGTCCAAAGGAGCACTGCCACACCTGAGAACAGAGGTCAACTCTTCTACTCCACGCGACCCGCCTGGAGGCTTTAGGACACACAAACCCAGGAGCAGTCTGGGACAGGACCCTTCCAGTTTCTGCCCGCACCTGGAGCTGATGTGGTCCCACAGCTCTCTTTTCGTAGATCTTGCTGAAAGAAAACCGGTCTACACGAGTGCTGACACACAGGCTTAAAGGAGGGTCAAGCCACTGTCAGAAACAGCAAGACAAGGGAACACCAGAGACAACCTGATGGTGAGAGGCAAGCCCAGGAACCTAAGCAACAGAAACCAAGTCTACTTGGCATCATCAGAGCCCAGATCTCCCACAAAAACAAATACTGAATATCCAAACACACTGGAGAAGCAAGAAAGAATTACAGGAAAACACAACCAAACAGGTGAAGGAATTGAACAAAACCATCCAGGATTTAAAAATGGAAATAGAAACAATAAAGAAATCACAAAGGGAGACAGCCCTGAACATAGAGAACCTAGAAAAGAGATCAGGAGTCATAGACTCAAGCATCACCAACAGAATACAAGAGATAGAAGAGAGAATCTCAGGGGCAGGAGATACCATAGAAAACATTGACACAACTGTCAAAGACAATGTAAAAAACAAAAGTCCCTAATTTCAAAAACCCAGGAAATCCAGGACACAATGAGAAGAGCAAACCTAAGGATAATAGGTACAGAAGAGAGTGAAGACTCCCAACTTAAAGGGTCAGTAAATACCTTCAACAAAATTAAAGAAGAAAACTTCCCTAAACTAAAGAAAGAGATGCCCATAAACATATAAGAAGCCTAAAGAACTCCAAATCGATTGGACCAGAAAAGAAATTCCTCTTGACATTATAGTCAAAACAGCAAACGCACAGAACAATGAGAGAATATTAAAAGTAGTAAGGGAAAAAGGTCAAGTAACATATAAAGTCAGACCTATCAGAACTTCTTACTAGAGACTACGAAAGCCAGAAGATCCTGGACAGATGACATACAGACCCTAAGACAACACAAATGCCAGCCCAGGTTACTGTATCCAGCAAAACTCTCAAGTAACATAGATGGAGAAACTAAGGTATTCCACGACAAAACCAAATTTACATCATATCTCTCTACAAATCCAGTCCTACAGAGGACAATAGATGGAAAACTCCAACACAAGGAGGGAAAGTACACCCAAGAAAAAGCAAGAAAGTAATCTCATTGCAACAAACCCAAAAGAGGAGAGCCACAGAAACATAATTCCACCTCTAACAACAAAAATAACAGGAAACAACAATCAGTTTTCCTTAACTGATTGTTGTCTCTTAACATCAATGGAATCAATTCCCCCAATAAAAAGACATAGACTGGATACCTAAAGAGGACCCAGAATTTTGCTTCATACAGGAAACACACCAGACACTACCTCAGAGTAAAATTTGGCTGGAAAACAATTTTCCAAGCAAATGGTCCCAAGACACAAGCCATTCTAATATTAAATAAAATTGACTTTCAACCAAAAGTTATCAAAAAGATAAGGAAGGACACTTCATATTCATCAAAGGAAAAAAAATCGACCAAAATGATATCATGGTACCTTCTCCAAAATTGACCATATAATCAGTCACAAAACAGGCCTCAACAGATACAAGAAGATAGAAGTAATCCAACGCATCCTATCAGATCACCATGGACTAAGTCTGGTCTTCAATTCCAACAAAAATGACAGAAGCCCACCTATACATGGAAGTTGAACAACACTCTATCTACTCAATGATAATTTGATCAAGGAAGAAATAAAAAAATTAAAGACATTTTAGAATTTAATGAAAATGAAGGGCAACATACCCAAACTTATGAGACACAATGAAAGCAGTGCCTCCAAAAATAAACTGGAGAGAGAGAATACATTAGCACCCTGAGAGTAGTCCCAAAAGCTCTAGAACAAAAAGAAGCAAGAATAGTAGACTGCAGGAAATAGTCAAACTCAAGGGGTGAAATCAACCAAGTAGAAAAAAAAAAAAAAGAACTATTCAAAGAATCAACAAAACCAGGAACTGGTTCTTTGGGAAAATAAACAAGATAGATTAAACCCTTTGCCAGACTAACCAGAGGGCATAGACAGTATATCCAAATTAAGAAATCAGAAATGAGGGCTGGAGAGATGGTTCAGCGGTTAAGAGCACCTGACTACTCTTCCAGAGGTCCTGAGTTCAATTCCCAGCAACCACATGGTGGCTCACAACCATCTGTAAAGAGATCCGATGCCCCCTTCTGGTGTATCTGAAGACAGCTACAGTGTACTTATATATAATAAATGAATAAATCTTTAAAAAAAAAAAGAAATCAGAAATGAAAAGGGAAACATAACAACACAATCTAAGGAAATAAAAAAAATAATTAGATCCTACTACAAAAGCCTATATTCAATAAAACTGGAAAATCTGGATGAAATGGACAATTTTCTAGATAAATACCAGGTACCAAAGTTAAATCAGGATCAGATAAACCATCTAAACAATCCCATAATTCCTAAAGAAATAGAAGCAGTCATTAAAAGTCTCCTAACCAAAAAGACCCCAGGACCAGATGGGTTTAGTGTAGAATTCTATCAGACCTTCATAGAAGACCTCATGCCAATACTGTCCAAACTGTTTCACAAAATTGAAACAGAAGGAGTACTAACCAATTTCTTCTACAAAGCCACAACCAGGCTTATACCTAAACCACACAAAGACCCAACAAAGACAGAGAACTTCAGAACAATTTCCCTTATGAATATTGATGCAAAAATATTCAATAAAATTCATGCAAACTGAATCCAAGACATCAAAACGATCATTCATCATGATCAAGTAGGCTTCATCCCAGGGATGCAGGGATGGTTCTATACACAAAAATCCATCAACAAAATCCACCATGTAAACAAAATCAAAGAAAAAAACCCACATGATTATTTCATTAGATGCTAAGAAAGCATTTGACAAAATTCAACACCCCTTCATGCTAAAAGTCTTGGAAAGACCAGGAATTCAAGGCCCATACCTAAACATAGTAAAAGCCATATACAGCAAACCAGTAGCCAACATCAAACTAAATGGAGAGAAACTTGAAGCAATCCCACTAAAATCAGGGACTAGACAAGGCTGTACGCTCTCTCCCGATCTATTCAATATAGTACTCGAAGTCCTAGCCAGAGCAATCAGACAACGAAAGAAGATCAAGGCTGGACCCCCAGTGAACGGGATTCTTGTGGGGAGGGCAGTAATGGGGAGAGGATTGGGAGGGGAGCACCCATATAGAATGGGAAGGCACTACTCTGATTTACTCTCTTTCCACCTCCTTTGACCTAGTCTAGAAACTCTCTCAAATGAATCCAAAACTTTGTCTCCTAGGTGATTTTTGATTCTGTCAGGTTGAAAATCAATACTGACCATCACAGTAGATAAACAGATAAATGAACTTTGATATATCAAGATGGCAGAGTACTTAGTAATAAGTGTTATAGGAAATGAACTTTCAAGTCATTGATGAGACATGGCTGCCTAAATGTTTAGTACAGAAGGAGAAAAACCATCTGGAAACAGTGTGTATTCTATGATTAGAACATGCTGGCACTCTAGGTTTGACACATACACACAAAAGGGTCTGAGGGAGGAAAGGAGGAACAGGCAAAGCACAGAGGGCTTTTATTCTAGAGTAAAGATCCTGTGCCAAATTATAATGCAGAATAAGTGCCATTGGCTCTAGTGACTGTGTCAGTGTGGGAGACAATGATAACAAGGGCCTATGTGTCTCTGAAGTAGGACATAACATTTTTACCTTATCCTTGATTTTATATATCTTCCAAACTATTCTAAAACATAAAATCTGTTAAAGAATTCTTATCGCTATATGTAACCTAGAAAAAGTATTTGAACATGGATGGTAGTTCTGGTTCCCAACTTACTCCTCACCATAGAACCATCAGACACCCCACCCCACTGAGAGCTGGGTTGATTGCCCTTGCATATTGAGAATCTGCTTACTACATATGTCAGCATGCCTACCCAGCCCCCTGAGGTCATTAAGTGGAGGACTCAAAATATGACTCCTTCTGCTACTCTGTTTCCACCTACTACTGACATTTGACCCTGTCCTTCTTACTCTCAGCCTCTGAAGTGCAAATGACATTTATACCACCACTAGTCTGCAGAGTCCTTTGTCTAGAATGTGGAGTAACAGGAAGTCTCTGATACTCAGGGTGTCATGATACACTAGGTGTCCTGTAGATTCATGTAAAACACAGAGCCAGCCTTCCTTTTGCTTTAGATTTAGAGGAAGTGCTTTTCTTTAAAAAAAATCTGTTTACTCATTTATGAATGTCAACATGTCTGCTTTCACACTGAACACTAAACCAACTAACTGCTACAGAAACTGCACGATCCAAGAACCATAACGTATGATCCATTTGGCCCTTTAAAGGAGCTGGGAGGTAGTGAAGCATGCTTTTAGTCCCAGCACTCGGGAGGCAGAGGCACTTGTGATCACTCAGAATTCCAGGCCAACCTGGTCTACATAGTGAGTTCCAGGACAGCCTAGGCTACAGATTGGGTTCCAGGACACATAGAGAAGCACTGCCACAAAAACAAAACAAAACCAAAAACAAAGGAACAAACAAAAAAACCTGTATGCCTTCTATTATAGTTGAGAAAGAAGCCAATATACCATGTTTATGATGACACAATTTGACTTTTATTTATATATGTGCAACCTATTAGTAACTCACTTAGAAATTAAGAAACATTTTTTGGATACTTTTATAACTTTTTCACTGACTATGTATTAGAGAAATGCAAAACAAACAAACAAATGAACATCTCCAATAGCTCCCCAATAGAAACAACCCTAAAAGAAACCAAAATTAAAAACAACAGCAATGATAAAATCCAAAAGAGCTCCATATAGTTTACACAGAGAAGGATGGCTCCAAACTAGGAGGGTAAATTATGGGTTAATCTAGATTTTAGAGACACTTTTTTATTATGTCATCCTGCTAATTTCTAATAGATTTTCCATAGGATAAAGAGAGGGGTAGATAGACAGACAGACTGGCAAAAAAGCAGAATTATTACCTGTGGCTTTTGATAAATCACTCTGGCATAGAAGCTGCAACGTGTACCATGTTCATTAGTCTGAAAAGACATAGACTGAAAATATCACGCAATGTACATAGAAGCAATAAAAGTATTTGAAGAACTTGTTAGAAACACAGCCATTACCTGGAGGATTTCTTTTAAACAGTGGACAACTGGAGGCTTGTAAAGCTTGGAAATGGTGTCTCCTTCAATTGCATCAATTTGTTCCAGATTTGGATGTGCAGAGAAGATATAACAGAAGACAGGAGGAGGCAGATAAGTCTTTGTCTGCTTAGCATAAAGGAAAATGCAGAGTAAGAATGTCTTTTAAAAGAATGAAAAATACTATTAACTTAAGTTCTGTATTATGTACATCATTATGCTTGGCTTGATTGTGTAGGCCTGTGATCTCAGCTTGGGAAGCAGAAACCTAAGGATCACAAGTTCAAGGCTTATCCAGGCTACAGGAAGACTTAATGGCCAGCCTGCTCCATTTAATGAGACCTATATAACTCAGCGGTAAAGCACTTACCAGTATGGTGGAAGCCCTAGCTTCAATTCCTGAACCTGGAATGAACGTACATGCATGGACACACGTACAATTTGCTTTGGATGTATATTTCCAAGGGAAGACTAGATAAGAAATGGATTACTTTGTGCATCTGGGAGACCAAGCATAAGAATACTTTGTGTAGATTTAAGATTTCATTTTAGATTTAGTCTTTACGCCGGACATGGTAGCATAAACCTATAATTTCAACTCTTGGGAGGAAGAACAAGGGACATTGTGACTTTAAGGTCATCCTAGGATACATCCTAAGGCCCAGTGTCAAAACAAAACAGAAGGGGAAGAAATTTATTCTTCAGGGTATACTGAAAGTACCATTTAGAGGTTATTTCTTCTTCTATAATATGCAGACAGAAATGTTTGAGAAGGACGATGGTCTCTGGCACATGCTCACATGCTATCTGTGTAGCATCCTGGTAAAAAGGCAGCTATAAAAAGCTGGGAAGATGGCTCAGTAGGTCAAGTGCTTGCCACAAAGTACAGTTCTCCAGAACCCACAGACGAGTGGTATGGAGACAGAAGGACCCCAAAGGCTCGCTGGCCAGGCAATCTAATCAAAATGGTGAGCTCCAGGTTTGAGAGAGATCCTTTGTCAAACACCTGAGGTGTAGAAGGAATTAAAGAAAGATATTCTGATATCAAGCTTTGACCTCCACATGTGCTTGTTAGATGAACGCATGTGCACACATTTCTTCACAGTGTAGTGAGGAAAGGAAGATTTCTACTGACTATCTGTGCATCTACCTAGTTTATGTGCTAACTGCTAACCAAGTCCAAAGAAATGGGAAGACTGGTGTGTGTTTCAGAATGAGGTACCTAGGAATCTGACTTGCAGTATCATCGAGTTTAGTGGTTCACACCTGTAATCACAGTACTTGGAAGCTGACACATATGGACTGTTTTGAGCTTAAGGTCAGTATGGCTCCAAAGTGAGGCCAAAATACAAAATATGTACTTCTCACAAAAACTGAAATACAAACAAAAACTCATCAAGAATTTACCAGAGAAACAGGAAAAAGAACCATGAGAATGTTGGCACTGGAGAGGAGCTGCAGCCATGGTCCTAGATGGCATTCATGTATCACTCCAGACAAAGGAATGAGCTGCAGAGCTCTTGTTGCCCAAGAAATGACATGGGCCATATGACTGCAGTGAGAATATGTTCGTCAGTATCTGAGAAGGGCAGGGTCTGTGCCCAAAGAACTTTGCCAAGACTGAGTTTACCTCTCCACTGGGCTCGTCACAGGAAGGCTTGTTCAGAGGTATCACTGGGGGCCACAGACTGTCAATTAAACTGAAGAGCCCTGGTGTCCTGGAACAAGAGACACTGTTGGAGGAATTCATCAACAAATACTTGCCAATAAAGTACCAGACAGCAAGCTACTCGGGAACTTAAAGAAGACAGTTCGTTACACTGTGAGGAACCTGCATGCAGCCTGTCATCACTGAAATGGATATGCAGAAAACAGCTGAAGACTGGTGCATGGAGCCTGAGGTAGGAAGATCAAGAGTTTGAAGACACCCCAGCTACCAATAGCAAGAAAAACCAGACCAAACCAAACCAAACCAACCGACAACCAAACAGGGCTAGAGGGATGGCTCAGTGGTTATCAGGACTGGCTGCGCTTCCAGAGATCAGGGTTCAATTTTCAGTAACCCACATGGTAGCCCACAACTGATGTGCCTCCAGTTCCAGAAGTCTGACACCCTTAAGTGGACATACATGCAGACAGTAAACAATGTACATGGAATAAAAAGAAATATAAAACAGCCAAAACAGTAAAACAAGAACCTCAAGGATAAAGACATAGTTATTTTGCTAACTGAAAAGTGGTGACTAAAAGATTAAAATTGTTTTCAGTGGTTATCTGAGAAAGGATTGGAGGCAATATTTATATTTTCTTTGGATTGTTTTGTATGTGTGTATGTATGTACATACATATATAGTTACTCAATAAACAATTATAAAACATTTATAGTTAAAATCTATAACTATGTATGCCTTTTATATATAATTATCACTACTATCGTCCCTGTACATGTCTTTGTGGGTGCGTGGGCCACAGTGGCAAATACTTTTACCCACTGGTCCTTGGTTTTTGAATTTTGAAAAGTTTTAGGCTGGTGACAGTCTTTTAATCCTAGCACTAGAGAGAGAGAGGCAGGCAAATCTATGTAAGTTTCAGACCAACTGGGAATATACATTGAGATGTATGTGTGTGCGTGTGTGTGTGTGCGTGTGTGTGCGCATGTGTGTGTGCGCATGTGTGTGTGTGCATGTGTGTGTGTGCATGTGTTTGTGTTTGTGTGTGTGTGTGTGCGTGCGTGTGCACACTTACACATGCACTTGCAAAGAGGTTGCTGGAGTCAGGCACTTTCCATTATTTGGGTGCTGGGAGTTGAGCTTACAGTTTCTGTGTTTTGAGAAGGTATCGCATGTAGCTCAGGTTGGCCTTAAACCCCATAGATAGCTGAGGATGACCTTCAACTTCTTATTCTCCTATTGCTACTTTCCAAATGCCTGTTTCAGGAGTACGACATCATATCCCATTTAGGCAACACCGGGGATGGAACCCAAAGGCTTTGTGCACGTTGGACAAACATTCTATTAACTAAAAGTCCAGCCCTATTTTTCCAAAACAGACATACAGATGCTTTTCAATTTAAGTACAATGAAGTTATGTTTTGATAAATTCACTATAATTTTAAAATACCATGTGTCAAAAATACATCCAGGGGCTAGAGAGATGGCTCATTAGTTAGGTTCCCAGTGCAAACATTGGGGGGGCTCACAAGCATCTGTAACTCCATCACCACGGGAGCTGTGGTGGTTTGAATAATGACCCCCATATGCTCATATGTCTGAATGCTTAGTCATCAGGGAGTGGCACTGCCTAGCAGGGATTACAGGGTGTGGCTGTTTTGAAGGAAGTGTGTCACTGGGGGGGGTGGGCTTTGGGGTTTCAATATCCAGTCCCAGTGTCTCTCTCCCCCTGATGCTTGCAGATCTGGATGGAGAACTCTCAGCTACTTCTCCAGTACCATGTCTGTCTGTGTGCTGCCGTGTTCCCCATCATGATAAAAATGGATGAAACCTATGAAACTGTAAGCTAGTGTCAATTAAATACTTTCTTTTATAAGAGTTGTCATGGTCATGGGTTCTCTTCACAGCAATAGAACATACGATACACATAGTATGTATAAACATGCAGGTACACATTCACACATAAAAGAAATCTTTAAAAAACTTTTAATTTGGGTTGGAGAGATGGCTCAGAGGTTAAGAGCACTGACTGCTCTTCCAGAGGTCCTGAGTTCAAATCCCAGAAACCACATGGTGGCTCACAGCCATCTGTAATGGGATCCAATGCCCTCTTCTGGTGTGTCTGAAGACAGCTACAGAGTACTCATATACATAAAACAAATAAATAATTCCATTAAAAAAAGAATTAAAAAAACTTTTAATTTGCCTAACTTCCTAAGCTTGACAGCAGTGCTCAACAGCGGAGTGACTTGCCTTCCCCTTTGACTGCAAGCATAAAGTGTAAGTCAGGTGTGGTGCTCATACTGTAATCCTAAGCACTTGGGAGCTGAGGCTAGAGGATTAAATAATGCATTATTATTCAATAATAATAAGTGCGACTTTAAAGAAATCAGAAAGGAAATTAAGAAAGGTCCCAGAACTAAATGAAAATGCAACATATCAACACATATGGGATACAATAAAGGTGGTCTTAGAAGGGGAATTTATAGTATAGCACTTTACTAAGTGCTTACTTCAAAAAAGAAATCAGGGGTCTTAAAAAACTTAATTATATATCTTATGACACTGGGATCCCACCGCTACCCAAAGAAAACCCCAAATCAGTAGATGGGGAGAAATAATTCAGATCAGGAAAATACATAAATGATTTTTTTTAAATCGTGAAAAGAACGTGAAAGGAAAGATATACTTATTATAAAACGGCAGAGTCCTTTCCTCACTGACAAAACTTAGCAAGAAAACATGTTCTCTACTCTGAAAGGTTACAGTAGCTTTGACATTACAAATCAGAAAAAATGTACACAGCTTAATTTTTAAGCATAGGTGACTTATGAACTACACGAAACTCAATCATGATTTAAAAAAGCACTGACTCCACCTTTCTGTGTCCCATACTTAATGCAATTACATACTAGGTTTCTATCTAAATGCTAAAGTTTGTAATGGTTTATTATGTGGTCATTTAATGGTTACTATATTATACGGGATGTAAGTTGTACTGTGAATGAATCTATTATTAAAGAGCGTGTCAGGTCCCCTGAAGCTGGAGTTACAGTATATTGTGAATGACCAGATGTGGGTGCTAGGAACTGAACTCTGATCCTCTGCAAGAGCAGCAAGCTTTACCCAAGACATCTATAAGGAAAAAAAATTAATGAAATACAAACAAACAACAGCAAATGACAAAGTTACAAAGATCAATAAAACAAAGAGCTGGTTCCTAAAAAGGATAAACAAGATTGGCAAACCTCAGCTAAACTAACCAAATGAGAAAACCAAAATTAATAAAATCAGAGATAAAAAGGAAGGTACTACAACAGATGTCAAAGAAAATCTATTTCAATACACCTTTGTTCCACTAAATTGGAAAACATAAAAGAAACGGATGAAGTTCTAGAAGAGTGAGACCCATGAAGGATAAATAACCATGAGAAAATAACATATACAGACCTTTAAGCAGACGCAAATTAAACAAGTAATAAACAAAAACTACCACAACTAAAAGAAACAGACTCACTACAGAGTTTAAAGATCTAACACCAACATTTTTGTTTGTTCTGTAGAAGAGCAATAGAGGCAGTGCGGCCTGGGAAGGGTGAGCTGAGTCCCTTGCCTTGAGCTGAGTGGTGTATTCAGGAACCATAGCAGAGAGAAGAATGAGAAACACAGACATGAGGAAAGAAGCAGGGCTTCTCCTTCCTGGACAGTGCTAAACCAGTTCTACAGAGCACTATGATTTTGATACAGGGTCTTTTGATGTAGCCCAGGCTAATCTCAAACTCATGTCTAGCCTTCTGTCTAAGCCTCACTAGTACTGAAATTACAGGGATGAGCCACTAGACCCAGATTGATAAAAAAGAAAAGAAAAAGAAACAAGTGGCAATATCCGGCCTCATAAATACACTGTAATTTATACAGACTAGCAGATGATGGATGCCGTTCAGGAGAAGAATCACCCCAAGTAGGAGCAGCCAAGATTGCCACCCACTCTAGCCCACCGGAGGGTAAATGTAAGTCAATGTTTTTTGAGTGTTGAACAATCAGCTGAAGTCACTTACTGGCTTGCCTGCTTAGTTATTTTAGGATTAGTTTCTCAATCTGAGCCTGCTCATCTGTTAGATCCCCTTTAGATACTCTTACTTCAGGACTCACAGCTCTCTCCATAGCTCTACTAGGGATAAGTTTCCCAACTACTGGAAATGTATCTTTCTAGATAACAGGACCTAAATACAGACAGACCAAGAAGCTATTGCCTTGAGTGCTAAGAAGGTTCATTGTTCTTCTAGGAAACCCAGGACCTGTAAAATAGTCTTTTCTGCCAGAAACCTACCAACCAACCAAGCACCACCGCTACCAAAAACAAAAACAAAAAAATCCCCATGACTCTAAATCTACTTAGGTGATGTCAGTGACCATGGGCCAATTTCCTCTAGGCACTCCTACTCTTACAGGGTACAGAGTCTGCTTTCTATAGGCCTGGTTGCTTTGTTGGTTAATAGACACTTTGCTTTCTGCCTGTCAGACACCTCCCCCCCTCCCCAAACCTGATACTAACTACTTGCAAATCTCACAGAGCAATCTAAGCCTTTCTCTTGGGGGTGGATGGACTAGAATTTGCTCTTAGATATTTAAACCACATCAGTGACAGAAGAGAGAAAGTAGCAAGTAGGGAACAGCCTGATCTACTGAGATAGTTCATCTTCACAGAGCTCAGATGTTTTTCAAACCTTATGTATATTTGGGCGTAAACTTTCTTT
Organism: Rattus norvegicus; assembly: GCF_021556685.1. Taxonomy (NCBI): domain Eukaryota; kingdom Metazoa; phylum Chordata; class Mammalia; order Rodentia; family Muridae; genus Rattus; species Rattus norvegicus. Next base: position 98,463,953 of record NC_141544.1, read on the forward strand.
AAGAATCTGTTCTCCAGTTGCTCATTTCTCTGGGCGCATTACTGTGCACACCCAGTGAGCTTATCTAGGAAATGGAGCATTCAGTTAAGAATGCTGGCATGTTTTCTAGTAAGATCTTTTTATTGCTTTTCATTCTCTTATATATAAGGAGTCTTTCAGAGACTTTAAAGTCTCCATTTTCTACTAGACCAGACAATATAGAGATTGACAGGCCTGTTGAGATGCTCAGTGGGTAAAAGTTCTTAGTTAACCCTGAGAGTGACAACCTGAATTCCAATTCTGTGGAGAGAATCAACTCTCACGAACTGTAGAGAATATTATCCTGAGTGAGGTAACCCAGACACAAAAGAGCACACAAGGTATGCACTCACTAATAAGTGAAGATTAGCCCAAAAGACCACAATGCCCATAATACAACCCACAGAACAAATGGAGCACAGATGGAAAGAAGACCAGGGTGTGGAAGCTTAAGTTCTGCATTGAGGGGGAGCAGGACACCTGTGGGAGGTGGAGGGAAAGGGGAATGGAGGGGGAGGAAATAGGATGGGGGCATCAGCATCTGGAGGAGAAGTGAGAGAGGTACAGAGGGTCAGGAAATCAAACAAAACTATGTAGAAGAAGGGATGTGGGACTGGGGATAGCTATTAGAGGGTACCAGACGCCAGGGAAAGGTGAGGCTTCCAGGACCCAATGGGGATAACTTTAGCGGAAATGTGAGAGAAGGGAGAGACAGATCCTATAGAGACCTCCTCCAGCAAATAGGCATGGCCCTCAGTTGAGGGATGGGGACACCCACCCATCTCAAGGTTTTTAACCCAGAAATGTTCCTGTCCAAAGGAAGAACGAGGACAAAAAATGGAACAGAGACTGAAGGAAGGGCCAACCAGGGACTGCCCCACCTGGGGACCCATCATGTCTGCAGACACCAAACCTAACACTGTTGTCGTGGTTAAGAGGTGCTTACTGATAGGAACCTAGTGTGGCAGGTCCTGAGGAGGTCTGGACAGGAACTGACAAATGCTGATGTGGATGCTTAGAGCCAACCATCAGACTGAGCTCAGGAAACCTGGTGGAGGAGCTGGCAGAAGGACTGGAGGAGAGGAGGGGGATTGCAACCCCATTAGAACAACAATATAGGCTGGCTGACACCCAGTTCTCCAGAGTCTAGACTACCAACCAAGGAGTGTACAGGGAGGGATCCATGGCTCCAAATACATGTGTAGCAGAGGATGGCCTTGCCTGACATCAATGGGAGGGGAGAACCTTGGTTCTGGAGAGGTTTGACACCCCAGCATAGGGGAATATGGAGCCACGGGGCAGGA